>NC_056749.1:756724234-756791734 GCF_019279795.1 Protopterus annectens
CACTGACAGGATGGAGTTTGTAAATGGATGACATGATGCTACAGAGGAGGCTAGACATCTTATGTATCCAAGAGAAAAGACGGAAGGGCAGTGCAGCAAAGCCACTTGGCTTGGCAACCAGAGTCTACTACTTTGGAGGAGGACAGGCTAGAAATGGCGTGGGAATTTTGGTGAGGGATAAGCTTCAGAAGACAGTGAGGGAGGTCATCAGAATTAGTGACAGACTCATGGCAATGCAATTCTAGCCTAATGATAGGACAGCATTCATAATATCAGCCTATACCTTGCAGCAGTGCTGTGATGGTGCAGAAAAGAGTGCATTCAGACACCAGTTGCAGAACCTACTACAGCAAGACAACATGATTTAGTGCTGATAATGTGAGACTTCAATGCACACTATAGTGACAATGAATAGAGGCAGACATAACATGATGATGAGGACTGCCTGAGTCCATATGGGAGGCCATTTTAGACTTCTACGTGGCAAATGGCTTGATTGTAGCCAACGCATGGTTCAGAAAGACAGAGAGAGTCACAAGATCACATGCAAGAGTGACCAACACACAACTCAGGTGGACTTCCTCCTAGTAAATCAGTGATTGCAAAGTCATACCCAGTGGAACAGTCAGCCCACAGCATAAACCACTGCTTACAATAATCAGCTGCAAGCAGTGGTCAGTGAAGGCTCTAAGGTCAACAGGAAAAAGGCTGAAGACCTGGAATTTGACTAGAGAGAAAGTGCAATAGTTTAAGGAATTCCTCGGGGCTCTAGCACCCCAAGAAGAGGAGAAAATAGGTGGAAATGAAGAAGAATGGCAGCACCAAAACACAGCCTGTGTGAGGACAACAGAACAGATATATAGCCAAGCCAGATATGGAAATAATGTACTTAAGGAAAGCTGGAGGTGGAATCAAATAGTCGGGGAAGTCATAAAAAAAGAACGAGCGCAGAAAAAAGTGGGACCAGGTTAAGAAAAAATGATGGTTGGCTAATAGAGGCTAAAAAGGAGTTCCAATAGCAAAAGCAGGGCATCAGAGGCACTCTACCAGCTTTGGAAGTGACTCAGTAGGTGGCACAAAGAAACTATCAAGGTTGAAAGCCAAACATGGCAGTAACAATCTGCTCACAAGCTCAAAAGGCAGATGTAAGGAGTACTTCCAGCGGCTTCTTAATGAAGAAAACCCCACAGAAGCTATACTGCCCTAGAAACAGCCTACAATCAAAGAAGAAGAGGAGCCCACCCTAGAAGAAGTAAGAACTGCACTAAGGAAGATGAAGTCAGGAAAAGCAGCAGGCTCAGATGAGGTCACAACAGATATGATAAAGATGATGGGTGAGATAGGGGGGAAATGGCTCATGAGGGTACTCATAGCAGTGTGGAGACAAAAGCATATCCAGGATGACTGGAGAATTGTGTACAAGAACAAAGGGAAAATCCACAATGGTGGGCAGTACGGCGGTATCAATTTCATGAAATTTCTAGAGAGCCTGAATGATAAATGGATACGCAGAGTGGTAGAAAAAAAGATTGGAAATGAGAAGTTTAGATCCAGAACACAATGCAGAACAAGTGATCCAATGTTTGCAGTGAGACAGATAGTTGAGAAGAAGCCAGAGAAGACGAACGAGTCTAACTGGCATTCCTGGACTTGAACAAAGCATTTGACAAGGTGCCAAGAAAAATGATTTGGCAGTCCTGCGGTGGTTCCAAGTCCCAGAAACATTGGTAGTAGTGCAGGCTATGTACAGAGATCCAGTGTTGCAAGTATGAACAGTATTTGGTCTCACAGAAGGGATCCCAGTGGGAGGTGTACATCAGGAGTGGGCTATGAGCCCATTGCTGTTCATACTGGTGATGGATTACATTAGCAAACAGGTTGGAGGGGACAGAACAACAAGGCTGCTGTATGTAGACAACGTGGCATTACAGGCAGACTCTAAGCAAAAACTTCAACAAAGGATAGTGGAATGGAATGCAAAACTGAAGGTGAAAATTGAGATACCAGGGAAGATAGTAGAACAGTTCAACACCTTCAACTGTCAGAGAGGCGTGATTAAAAAGAAGGGAAGTCTGAATGAAGAGGTCAAAGGTAGAATCAGAGGGGCTGCAGCCAAGTTGCACAGAGTGTCAGTGGTAGTGTGTGACAGAAGAATGCCAAAGAAGCTGAAAAGTAAGGTATGCAAAACAATGGTGCAAACGGTACTACTGTGTGATACAGAAACCTGGGCAGCAATGGTAGAGCAAATGAGAAAGCTAGGGGTGATGGAAATGAAGTACCTGAGACAGGTGGTAGGATGCACACTGTGGAACAGATGAAGAAATGAGGATGTATGTGCTAAAGCCAAAGTAGCTCCAATTGCAGAAAAGATCAAAGAGAACAGATTATGGTAGTTTAGGCACATCTGCAGAAAAGCAGAAGACATTCTGGTGAAGATGATTTGGGACAAACAGAAAGAAGGTAAAACGTAACAAGGGCATCCAGAAAAGAGGTGGATGGATTGTGTGAGAGAAGATTAGCAACAGTCAGACATGACTGACAAAGAAGGCAGGAGTGTGGAACTGAATCGAGAGAGATTTCAACAGTCAGCATGACACCCCACCTCATGTAGAAAATGGGAAAAGAGGGGCTGATGATGATGATAATTTGTGTCTATAGTAAGACTCACATTTGGTATATTTTTCTGTGTTTTATGTACTTTGCTTTATATCTTACTGTTCTTTTATCCACTGGCTTTTAATGAAAATAGGTTATGACTTGCCTGATTGTCCAAGTTAAATAAGTAAATATTTTATTTTAGATTTAGTACAGGTTCTGGTTTTAAAATACCAAGCTTACTTACACAGTTCTTTGATGCAGAGGGCTACAGCCTTGATTACAGCACAGATGACATGGGTTCAGAAATTGATTTGGGCATCTCTAGGATCTGTGTGGGGAGGAATGGCAGTCAACTGCCATTACAAGCACAAAACAGAGGGTTATGGTGGGGTGGGGGTGTCTCTAGCTTTGTACTTGGATGGCTCCCAGCATTTTGAGTTTCAACCGGCTAGCAATGTCTGCTGCAATTCTTCATATCACAGCTCTCAACCCTTTTAATAGATATAGATACACATGTATACATACAATTCTGCATCTTAACTAAAAGCTGTAGGCACAACTTGGTGCATCCATGGAACACAGGCCTAGGGACACAAACCGCCATAATGCATTAGCATGCACTACAGGGACTCATTTTACAGACTTATACTTCTTACGGTAGCAGCATGCAGCGGAGCTCAGAGAGATGTTCAAGGGGTGCCCCACCAGGAGAAAGTAGGCCACCCTGGAGGACTAACCAGCTGGCAAACTCCCTACCACCTGACCCTTTTCTCTGCTGGGAGAGCAAATGGTCTCATTGAGCTTCTGATGCAGCACTACAAGCATTGACGGACTTTGATATGAAGGGCTACAGCACACATAGCTAGCCAGTTTAGTTCACAATCAAAATGCGGACACCAAAAAATAAAATGGACATTGAGTTTTTTTTTATATGATGCAAGAGATTGCTGCTAGAATCTTTCCAGCTGTTGCAGATAAGTGAACATACATAAGGCAGAATATATATATATATATATATATATATATATATATATATATATATATATATATATATATAGATATCTATATATCCATTATGTCACAAAAAAGAAAGGACCAATACGTTCTACTGGATGTACCTCTGTGGCAATCAGCCTGTGTGTCACGGATGATGCTACCTCAGCCACTTGTTCTACGTCTGAATGCATACGTTGTATGTGATCTCCAAACTAATATTAAGCAGATGTGCATAAAGAATTCTACACCTTTTCTGTCAAGTGATAGTGTTCCTCATAATATTAAGATTACCTTAAAGCATTCAACAGCTGAGGTTCCTCTAATAATGGTTGACAGACCGATTCACTGACTGTAGTATAATAAATACCTCCACAACTGATAGTTTTGGGTTCTAGTACCTAGTAGTCTATCCAGCACTGTCTATTGCCATATGATACAATACAATAACACAGTCCAATGCATTCCTTCATAAACACCTGTCCATACCTTTAAATACTTGCATTTTGATTTAACATTTAATCATCTGTGAAATATTTTCACTTTCTCTGTAAGACATTGACTTGGCATGTCATAAATAGCCACCTTGTCTGTATACATTCCTATACCTCTTCCTATCAGCCATGTAAACCATGGAATGTTCTCAAAAAGGATTATCGGATACTAAATTTCCTATTTTAACAACTACATTGGTAATCACAGTCATTCCTGATCAGTAAATCAATCTGTCTGACACTTATTTACATCTCTCCTTATTTAATCCCTTTATACGACTAAATATTTGTTACTGATTAGGTCTGTAAGGTACAGACATTCACTTAGCATCCATAGTCCCAGACTGTTTGACAGTCAACAACTATTACTGTCTTGTAATCGAGTAAGTGTGCAAATAAGAACAGCAGTAATCAATAATTAAATGTATAAAATTAGTATACTCTACGAATACAAAGTAGGACCATTAATTGTGTGTCTGACTTAAAATACTCTGTATACATTAAACAGTAGTACTGTCGAATTTAAATTTAAGGACACCAAACAAATTATAGTAAACATATCTCCATGCTGTTACTTTTTTATGTCACAACTTAATGAGCTACATGACCATACATGTCTTGTTTCATAAACAAATGAAACATATTTCTTTACCTACAATGCACATTTGCAATATCTATTTATTTACAAGCATGATGTGTGACTTAAACCCATATTTCACTGCTACATACAAGTCTGTGAAATCCTGGAATCATCAAAAGCTGCTGAATTTGTTGAACATTCTTGAAACTTTTCTACTAGGGTCTCTCCTCTAAAAGTAAGCATTGTCACATGAGTTAATTGCCCATTTGTCCAGGTCCCCTTAAATTAACGCACATCACACCAAATGACATTTGATGACCTTTATTAAATTTCCATAACATAGCTTTGATCACCAACTTTATTAATTACAACTATTCATGACATAATTGATTCTAAATACAGCATAACATCCTTGTAATGTTAATCAGGGCAGCGTACCTACTCACCCTGCCCCAGTAAGCAGCGTCCATACCTCTACTCACTTACTTTACTTATGAAGCAGCGTCCCATCTCACGTCATACACCATTCATTGTAATGTTAATCAGGGCAGCATACCTACTCACCCTGCCTAACAAGCAGGATCCATACCTCTGCTCGCTTACTTTACTTATGAAGCAGCATCCCAACTCATTTCATACACCATCCATTGAATTACCTTCCACCAAATAAGCATCGTCCTTACCTCAGCTTGCTTATCTATTCAACAAGCTTCCTCCAACTACTCATTTCCTTTCCCCAGATCCTTGAAATGAACATTCAGACATCAGAGGGGAACAGAAGAGGACAAGCCTATCCCTCTTCTCCACCAACCAGCCTGACCAGGCTGTACCCCCTCCATTCTACCCAAAATTGTTCAATACACTTCACATAAAGGGAAGGGTCAAGCCAAACATCATTTGGTGTACCCATCATCTGTAAACCAGCTTAGAATCCCATCATAAACCCCTTTGCCATGCCATCACTGAAACACTCCCAATGAAACTAAATAAAGTAGGATTACCATAACCCCATTATAACATTGGAACATCCACATCAAGAGAACACATACTCTTTTAGCCCACTGCCTTAAACGCTGAAATCATGTTTCACCCTGAATGTATTGACAGCCTATAACCACAACAAAATCACAAACTATAACCCCTTGAACTCAAGATGGCACCCAGTCAAACTAGTAGCAAGTCTAACACCCAAGACCCTGTTAACCATAGCATATCACCTTAGCCCACCCACTACCCAGTTCAATATGTGCAACAACTCCATTACCATAGGGAACAGTCTAACTCCAACTTTAATGTCCTGCATTATCTGGCAGAAAACCAGCACCTCTTGACCTAGTTCCCGAAAACCCGCCTATGCTCAGCAACGAAATACTCTACATACCCAGCCATAACCACCCCCAATTCACTCATTACCAAACCATTATTAACCCCTGTTTGGCCCTGGCCTTTCCCCTGGAGAGCTCTTACCTTATATTACCTATATCACTAGTAGGCAATTAAGACCTGTCCTACCGCAGCCTTCTCCTGCAACCAAAATTCCTTTAAACCTTCTAACTCCCCTGTACTAACACACCCAGTATTAAAACTACCTCACCAACCACCTACCTACCATGCTTCTTAAAACTCTACTCAGAATTGACCCAAACACCAAGTGAAATGATCCCTGTGGTATTCTGTAAAACCTTAACCTGTTATGTAACATTAACACTACCTACTCAAGGGACAAATTTGTCAACCCTAAGACACCACCCATTAGGAAAAAACTCCAGCATCCTATCAAATACCTCATTGGTCCTCCCCTAAATACAGTTCAACCACTGAATGAGTAAATACAACCACCCCAAGGTTCTTAAGAAAGCAAGGGTTGAACTTCACTGGCTTGCAAGAGCCATAGGGTTTAGCCTAATAAGCCATGCGCTCCTATGAATGTCGTGATTACTCATCCTGTGGGATCCCCACACTCCCCATAACCATCCCCACCCACTGCCCCCTTGGCCCCCCCACCTACCTCTTCCTTACTTGCCCCCTACACCAATACAATAATCAGCTCCCACTTATTGAACACAGAGCTCTAATATGTCTTATTAAGGTGATTACTCAGATCAACTTTGAGCCCCATTCAAGTGGCAAAACATCTGAACTATCAAAAACGTTATGTTTCAGATCCCTTTTCAAGCTGCCACATGATGTCTTCTGCCCTCCAGTAATTTCAGTCAGTGACTGTTGCCCACTTGTGCTCCCCATCTGCAACCTCCTCGCTTGCCACTGCTTCCATCATCTGTGAACTCACTGCATAGCGACCCAACTGGTACTCATCATACCACCATCTACAAAGAAATGGACAAAAGTAAATCCTCCAATATGTAAAGAGAAGACTCCACCTTATACCCACCTATTCCAAATTATAGCAGCAACGTTCCAAAAAAAACCCAATTGAAAGAAAGAAAAAAGACATGTAAATCATCTAAAATACATAATGCACATTTCAAGACATCTTCAGAAACAACCTGTCCTGCCAACCTGGGAAGATGTGTACCACCGCCAACACATTTATGACAAAGCAACCATAACTGAAGCTATGCTTCCAATGAACCTATCAAACCCACTATAAATTTAACTACCAATCGAGTATGTTACAACTAAATCCCACAACTGAAGGGACCTATCAATATCCACAACCAGAGTAAACTTGCGATTCCATACCACATCACTAGCGCACTGTATAAGCCAAGCTAACTTATATTGTAAAACCATCTGCCTAGCTCTTAACCTTCCATCTCCAAATGAGTTCATTAATATACATTTTCTGACCTAAAGGAAGTCTATAACTCCTAAATGTTCATTCATGGTGTAATCCACCGCTTTTCCTTCAAATGACAGTAATTGTAGTAGGATCATGCATGGCCCAGAGATAACAAAATGTAATGGTTTTTGCCAAGCGCTGAACCAAATGTACTGTTAGACTATTGCCACAGCATGTATTGAGAAAAAAAACACACTACTATTAACCTGTAAGGATACAAAGCCCATTACTCAATGCCCGTTCCTTATGTTGAAGACATTCTCAGAAACCCAGACGTAAACCCTGCAAACGTGCATGTGCCGTAAGCCACCATAAGCTGGGAACTCGTAAACAATCCCTGCCAGTCTAGTGGATACTGTCCAGCTGGCGAGGCAACAAGATGGTAGCCAGTTACCAACAATATCCTTCTACACCATAGGAACACTTCCCCTACTCCACCTAGAGCTGTATAACCTAACGGTCAGTCAGAATCCCCTACCCAGCCTTGATGCCATCGAGGGGGAAAGAATTAGCATTAATTTAAGGTTGCTGGTGACCCCCATATAAAATTAAAATGGATGACTGTAATCACCAACACGCATGCACAGCCCACTCATCACCTCTGGAACCCAAAACCTGCAAAAATATTTGCTGATCTCTCCCCATCAACCAGCCTGCAAAACCTCCACAGAGAAACACCACCATGAAAAGAACATTTTCAAAATGCCAGCTCCCACATACTGAGGTGCTTCCACAGGTCACCAAAAGCCTGGAATCAGCCAGCCCCATGCTCCCTGTAACTCACCCAACATACCAAACAATTTATCGGCAAATACCCTCTACAAAGTCTAACAAGGACCAACCACTGGTGTACCCAAAATGACATCTCCATTAGCCAATTGTCACATTAAAGCCTGCAAAAGGGAAGATGCCATGTTTTCTCACCCTGCTCATCAGCAATGCCACAGGTCCAAACAGCAAGTCAGTCGCATCCTGCCAAGCTGCAAAACTGGATATAACTTATTGGCCTTTCCATTCTTCCAGATGGTGCCAGTGCACAGCATATAACTGAATATATGAGCGGTAAATACCGGCCCTACCATATACCCTAATGGCTGTAATGGTCCCTCCACCAGTTGCGCATGCCCATGAAACACGGCATACAGATGCTTAATGGCCCATGAGGATGGGAAAAAAAAAACACACACTGCCAGTTTCATTGAGCTGCTCTAGCCACAACTGCGCGTGAGTTAGCGTGGTGCCCTCAACTGCTTTTTGACCTGCGAAGTTGCTGCTCTACCAACCACATACTGACTACAGGCAGAGAGGCTACATAAAATTTTTATATATAATATACAGTGCATCAATCAGGGAAAACAGAATTTAGGAGGCCCCACTAGTGCATCATTTAAGTTTATGACGTAATTGCATTGTGTCTGCAACTGCTGCAAGCAAATTACTTTACATGTGCAGCGACTGATGGCTTCTGTGAAAGACCTTCTTCCCCTTCCTGGCTGATCAACACTAAACCCTTCCACTTTAAAAAAGCAGGAAAATAAAATATCCCCAAAACATGTACATCCACACTCCGCTCGTTATGCTTGGGGTATTTATACACAGGGTGATAACACCAATGCAACACAAATTGTATTTACTCACCTTCTCTGTAATGGACCTAACATGTTTTCCTTGTAGATCAGCTTTCAAATAAGAAAACCTGTAAAACCCTAAACAGATTGTAGCTGATAGCACCGCATAATGTGTATAGCACACTTTAAATCCTAAAAGTTATACAGGCTTGTCTCGATTTGTGGTATTCTGACTGAATCTGTGAGTTGTGCTGTTTATACCCAATACTCTCCTTTCACCTGATGGCAAACCAGGACAAGATGCATCAGAAAATATATGGAACAGTATTTCCAAAAGAACATTGGCCACATCGTACATACTTTTTTTTTTTTTTTTTTTTATGTTTGCAATTCCCCAAGAGAATGTCTGGATTAACATCAACTAGATAGGCCCTGAACCCTTAAATTCTGCTGTTATAACTTAGTATGCAACTAAAATAACAGGCATGTCGCATTGCAACAGGCATTTGTTCGCAGAACACACCAACTACAATTACCAATCATTGGAGTTTATACAAATATCGGGATTACCTAAAACTGAATCAACAACTTACCCAGTCCCAAATACATTAATCTACCACACTATTCAAGTCTTGTAATGAAGGGAGCATCTGCTATAACAGCGCATGTGCTGAGACAGGCATTACTCCACTTCATCCAAAGCCCACGAAAAGCTATCCACCTCTGCGACTGAGGGTGTACATCAATACGACCACGGTTATCTACCCTCCACCTCCAATGAATCCCAAACCCTGATCAAGAGCATGCAGCAGAGTTCCTCACCCAGAAATGATCTAAACCATCCACCAGTGATAACGTCCCCAGTTCAAGGCATGCAAGTCCCTTACTGGATCTCCAGCCTTAAGAACTGTCAGATGCGATACCCTGCCCTTTTTTTTTTTTTTTTTTTTAATTTTTGATACATAGATAAAACAGCCCTTAGCCAAACAACAACACCCCCACCCCCTTATCCCTAGGGTCATTCATCCCTAACTGCAGAAGAGGAAAGGATTAACAGGAGAGGAAAAAAATTGCTGTATGTTACATATACCAAACCTGTCCACTACAAGTCACCAACCAGTGTTCTGAGGCCTACCTGGCCACCAGGAATACCTACAGGTCATCTCGGACATGACCCTGCCTTAGCAAGTTCACGCCAAAATGTGATTGCTTAACCCAACTACACCATACTAAACCTTTTAAGCCCCTCCCCATCATTATCTCATTTCCTCCCAGCCTCCATTTAACCCTTTCACCTCCCCAACCCACTTAACTCCCCTTAATATTAACCTACCCCCCACATGAAGATGTCCCGGGACAACTTAGTTTGTTGCCAAACTTCATTTAATAAAGTATCTCAATGAATAAAAAAACACACACAACTTAATAGCTATTAAGGTAAGACACAAACATCCCCTCTGTACTTTAACTGATATTAAAATGGTGAAAGACTTTTCATTTCTTGTAATGGTGTTGGTTCACCTTAGTCCTCCTAGTAACTAAACAATATTGTAAACTCTTATTACAAATGCTGTTTCTTTAAATGGGAATAGAATTATGTTGGATGACATACTTATGAAATTCCCCAAAAAACTTAAAGTGGTATCAATATTAGTACCGACCTAAGTTAAACTACTTTCAAAAATTGAGTTATCTGAAATGCTTTTTCTTATCATGATACAAAGAAATCAAACATGTTTGTCACCTCATATACTCATCATCACTTGTCCAATGAACTCAACTGCTATTAATTTATACCGGATATTTTTTCCAAACCTGTATTTCTGCACTTTGCTGTTAACTCCAAATCCAATGTTATTTGTGCAGTACTACCCATGTTCCTCCAAAGGAAATTCCCAAACCATTACGGTACCTTGATTTAATATGTGAACACAGCATATTATGCAAATGACAATATATTTAGTTAATTTCCTATTCTACCTAGAGTTAATACTAGTGGTAAAAAAGATAAACATAAATGTTCCTAGGGACATGTGAAGTACATCATCTGTGGCATCTATGTCAGTATATCTGTATATCAACACGTCCATATATCTATATCGCTCTATATATAGGCATCTATATCTATAAACACACACACACACACACACACACACACACACACACACACACACACACACATACAAACACACAGACGCATGTGTGTGTGTGTTTGTTTAGGGGTTTAGTACCAGCTCACCAATGCCCACTGTACTGAATTGCAGTATCTTGGCCAGAAAACATCGAGGGTGCATAATATCGAAGGACCATAATGCCAGGCGTGAAGACAGTTGGCATTTTTCAAAATGTCTTTTTATATTACTTGGATTAATTGCAGACTCACCACATAGAAGCACCAGAGATGATTCTATGTGAACAAAATTAAGAACACAAATGCCACAGATGAAGAAAAAACAAAATAGACAAAAACTTCCCATCCAACTTTAACAGGCGGTTTGTGTATTCACAATCCCATCCGAATAAACAGACAGACAGATACAGGTGCCATATCTATTATCAAAATGGCTCAGTGGATTTTAGTTTGAGTGGTAGTAACATACAGCTGATTATTGATAGTGTTGTGATGTGTTAAAAGGAGCAGTAATGACAGAAATTTTCCACCAATCCTCAAGATGTAGATTTACTAGTCCCTCCTCTGTAGTAGTTTTATGAAGACTGCTTCTTTTTCAGATCTCTGTCTCATGTCTTCCATGTGATTCTTCTCCAAATGAATCACTTTAAATATAGCAGCCACCCAGAGTATCCTCCTTCTCATAAAGCTTCACCATCGGCAATGCCAATCCTCTACTGAATTTTGGCTCCAAGGATAACCATAATGTTGACGAGTAGCAGCTTCCAGAATGTGTCGATGTTCCCATTCTCAAGTCCATGGTGCTCACTAATGTAGTTTATATCAAAAAGATGCACACTGGTTTTCCCTTCTCTGGCATATAATCACAAATAGCTTAAAAGGTGTCTGACATTTTCTGAACTAACAACAGCAATGCTAGGTAGTTGTTTCACAAGTGATGAAAATGCATGATTAAGTGCCCTGTCGCAATTTTTGAACCTTCCACCAAATAATTTGCTACAGATGGAACGAACATGCTTTACGGGTGCTTTCTGGAAAATACGTTTAAACAGAATTCACTGCTCTTTTCTCAAAATCAGTTAGGATCATGTACGGAGAAAGGAAAATATCGTACTCATCCCAAAGATTGCATACTATTAACCGGAAAATGTTGCTGTAGTGCTCTGACATACATGACTTATAAACAAATGGAAGAATTTTACGGCCATCAATCACTCCTACTCTGCCATGTGTAGTGCACAACTGTCTAAACCCAGGGGTCTTGGCAGGAAGTGTTCCGTTAACTATTGTGAAATATGTGCATGTTAGGATAACTACATCACTTGAAGCAATTACAAAGATTACTGGTGACTTGGTTACATTGTCTTTACTGCATCACATTATATATCTACTTATTTTATTGACATTTCAGGTGTTAATTATCTTAGATCAAACAAATCTTTTTGGACACTATGTTCTGAGCTTGTCTTTTAAACTGCACACTTTGCCTCAGAGCTTTAATTTCTTCAAATCATGTTGCTTAGTTAGATGTGACTAATAGAAAGAGACAAAACAGCTTTTCATCAAATATTCACTTAAAATAGACTAGAACTCAATATGGACAATCAAGGCAAAATATGTCATAGTGCATATAAAGGTACAAAAAAATGCGGCCTTTGTAGTCAGTATAAATACATCTTAGACGGTGAAGACTTAATGGTTTGGGAAAAGGTCAGTGCTCTTAAGTTTTGTATATGGTTGCAGTTGTAGAACAAGAGGCTGTGTGTGTGTATACACACACACATATATATATATACATATATATATATATATATATATATATATATACATATATATATATATATATATATATATATATATATATATATATATATATAGGTTCCCTATTAGAAGACCAAAGAAGCATTATTTCGAATGCGTCTTGGTTGAACTCAAAAGCAAAATATCGAAATGGCTTTTAAGCAAATTCTTTCCCTGGGAAAGAGTTTGCTTGGCCGCTTCATTACTTTGCTGTTTTCGGCACTGTAGTGCGGTCTTAGAGTTTGTATATTTAAGTAGGGGGGGGCAAAGCCCCCCACTTAATGTAATGTTTAAAGTGTTTTTTTTGTTGGAACAGCAATTTTTTCCCTAGGAAAAAAAACGCTGTTCTGACAGTTTGAAATTGTAAGCGTTTGCTTACACAGGGTCGATTAATCACTGTTCGCTTTTTTAAGCATTCGGTGATCTAATATAGACCCTATATTTATACACACACACACACACACACACACACACGTATACATATATAGATACATACACACACAGCCATTTACGGTTACTGGGGATCATATGTGGGGAAACTGAGAAAACTTTGTGCAAGAGATTTTAAGAACACGATTATGATACAAGTAAAAAGAATGAAAACAATGCTTTCTACAGGCTTACAATCATTTGTGAGAACTATGTAAAGTTTATGTTCACAGTTTTAAACAGAGAGTTTAAGAACATCCAAGGGTGGTCAATGGGAAAGCAAAACTAATATAAGAACAAATGCAGGCTCTAACAGTGAATGCTGCATCAGTGCTGGGACAGAATGATCATTTGTCCATTGTCAGTGTTCTTAGATGGCAGGCTGCAACAATTTGATCACAGGGGTTATTCATTTTATTTGTGGCATGGTTTAATGTTGAGTCATGTACAATAGTGATTGATTTATTAATTACATAATGACAATTTATAATTTTATCGTAAATTCAGAGATACATTTATTTACAATTAACTTAAAACAGGTACACAGGATATGTTATTGAAATGTAAACATGCATATTTCAAATATATTTATCATTCAGTTTTTAGGGCACTTGAACTGTTACTCATAAGTATTGGATGATTTACCGATTTTTCAACATAAATATTTTACATATGCAGTTGATGGTTACAATATTTTAAATGTGTAACTGATAGTTGTAGTATTGCATTTTATCAATTTACTTTGCAGTGTTTGAGCTCAGTTTCATCTTGTGAAGAAGTTTTACATACAAATGGAGCAATTTTGAAGGATTTGACTTGTTCTGATGAAGTCCTTGCCTCATATGGTTCGTAGAACCAAAGTTCTTAACATTGTACATTTTGTAAGTAAATCCTTTGTTACCAAGTGCACATTGTGAAACTACTTATGTTTTGGGGGTTTAGAACTACTAAACAGATCATACATCTTTCACTTTCAAGTTATTTACTAAAAAGGACTCGACATTATAACAATAACATATCCTACTTTTGTACTAATCCTCGGCGTTGTCCATATCTTTAGCTCCAGTGCTACAGAATGTAAGGCAGTGCCTAAATAAGCAATACTAGCCTCTCCAACTGTCATCTCCTTCATTAACTTGGAGCTGAACTGATTGAAGGGGATTTAAAGCTTTCTAGTAATTTAAAAGTAAGTGCAAATAGGGCTGAAGCCATGAGTATGATCCAAGAGACCTGGGATCATAAACTGCACCCAGAAACTGGAGAAGCTGATTAATGGGAGGGGGGGATCCAAATGAGTAGCTTAAATGATGACTTACCCATTCTCAGGAGAAGATGACATTTTCAGATTGGCTGATGTTTCTTTCCCATTCTGGGCCTTTAGCTGGGGCAGACAAAAGTGGCAGGGAGGAGCACATAGGTCATCTGCAGGAAAGGTAACCTGCATGGTAACATGTCCACTCAAACTACACTAACATCACTGTTCATTAGACATAAGGCGTGGGAATGGGGTCTGGTCAGATTGGAAAATCCTCCTCTCTGATCAGGACAGAGCCATACTACTAGGATCTCCTGTGCCTTACTATATAGAGAAAAAAGAAGGAACATGGGGCATAACAGGTGATGGATGGTGGTAATGGACACCAAAATACATTTAAAGAGATCTTTAGATAATTCTCATGTCTTTAATTTAGTTTATTGTTATTACTTGTGACTATCTTACCTTAGTTAGAAGTTTTTTCTTCCATTTATTCTTTGTCCTTTTGTTACGTTGCATAATTTACACTGCATGCTTCTTAACTTTTTAATTATTCTAATTTGTTGGATATTCCTATATGTAATATGGTACCTATTTTTTATTAAATAACTTTATAATGCAGCCATAGCACAGTTCATACTGTATCTCCTTATAGGTTTACAGATTAATAGGCATATACTAGGCTAATGACCACTAAGGTCCCCTTATAAGCCTAGCCATGCAACCTAAATGTGACCCACAAAATTTACCTATATAGGGGAGGATTTACTGACTGCCTCTATCAGAGGTATAGGAGCCATACCTGGGGTAAATTTATGATTACCCATCCATTGATCCAAGTTGTGCTTAAATAGGGACGGGGAGGATCTCTTATTTACATGGATGGAGAGCCTGTTACAGAGAATGGGATTTCTCTGACAAATGTATTTGTCTCTCAAACATGTACTATTTATGTCAAAAACAAAATTAATGTCTTTTAATCTAGTACTTCCAATGCCGTTTGTGTTGTAGATGTATGAAAGATTCATCAAAAGAAGGTCCAGGGATACTTTGTATGCCAGGCAAAGATCACCCCTCAGAAGTCTGTATGATGCTGAGTAAAGAGACAGGCTTTTGGGTAATCAGCATAGGAGATTGTGGATGTTCAAGATGTTGTTTACATACTGAATGGGATATTATAACCTATGATGGGTCTGATAATGCCAAGTAAAGTGGTATGATGACCCCTGTGGATCTAGATGCCATGCCTTTGCTTATGAATTAAGCAACATAGAGGGATTTTCTTACTACCTTAGATACATGTTGGTCAAAGGCTATGTTACTATCTACATGAGTTTCCTGATCCCTGAATAGTGAATCAACTTTTAAGGGTGTTTTATTTAGTGACCCATGGTGGCAGCTTTCCTAAAAACTACTGTAGCACTTTTCTTGGTTATTAAGTTTTAAGCCAGGCTTTGGCACCAATGGATGTCTGTATTAGACCTTCCTGAAGGGTGTTCTCATCTTGGGGACATTCAGTGACTGTTCCAGTTTGCAATCATCAGCGATCTTGGTTAGCCAGAGACTTTTGACATTGGTTTGACATCTAAGAAGTAGATGCTAAAGAGGAGTCAACCCAGCACAGAGCACTGGGGGCTGAATAGATAGGATTCTACCCCAGAAAGAGACTGCAATAATACAAAAATGAACAGGATATTCTTAAAAAACTTTTACCTAAACACAAGCAAATCTGTTCAAATTTTCAAAAAGCTGTTCTGCAAAGAGATTAAATCATGCAACAAAAATCAAGATCAAATGATACATTTAGTCAAATATCTAACCAATCATAAGAAAATTCAATTAAAATTAATCAACAAAATAGCTTCTTAGAAAAACTATCATATTCTTGGGCTTACATGTACTGATGGCCAACACAACTAACTAAAAATCAAGCTTTTCAAAACACTTCACACTCAAGTGAATCAGAAATTCATAATTTTTAACATCACTGAAACCTGTATGATAGAAATCATAGAAGTCATTTGATTTTAAAACCACGGCCAAATATTTGTATGAAAAGTTAATAAGTATCTAAATTTATGGAGACTGTGCACCTGAACTAGTATTGTGCATTTTAGCACGCAGGGATCTGAAGCAAGGAAAGTATAAAACTCTACAGATAAATTACATTTTGGATCTCTTGCATTAACAAGGATTTGATGTCAAATAAATCTGAAATGAATCCTTAATGTTATCCCCAAATCACTGGCCTCTGAGTACACATTAAGAAGTTGTGAAACTGATGTACTGAGAAAGAGTTACATCCTTCACATGAAATGCTATGCCTGATCTCTAGATGGGTATCCAGGCAGAAGGAAAACAGCCATAGGCATTAGTCAGAGCAGTGTAGATAAATTCCCTGATGTCTTGGCCAAAAATCTTTCTCTGAAAACTGGTGCATGCAAATGTCAGGTTGTGCTTCAGTGAGGCATTTCATATTTTCTGCAGGAATATATTCACTAACATCACTGCCAGCCTTAGAAATGCGTGTGTGTGTGTGTGTGTGTGTGTGTGTGTGTGTGTGTGTGTGTGCGCAAAGAGGTTTGCATTGAGAAAAGTGCTATATAATTAGGATCATTTATTTGTCTTTCTGCAACCTTATCGTTTCACTTCAAAGGATTTTGCTATTATTTTTAGCCCTCACATAGTCTGTTTCTTAAGAGAATGTCTTATGCTGTATAGCTGTACAGTGCTTTATAAGGTAATCTAAGGATCACTTTTCAAAGTGATGATTTTTAAATAAATATTTTAAGTCTGCTTCAAGAAGTAGCAGTCTATGTTATGTCATGAATTTCTCTGTGCAGTATAAGGAATATTTGAAGAAAACTTCTTACCTAAAATGCTTCTGAGATGTAACTTTAAAGCTGACCTGCAGTTACTAATTTTTGTTTTTATGTTTTACAGCACTTATCTTTCTAACATTTTGTTTATCACTTCTCTGGATCATCCCACATACCTAAGTATTACTTATTTTTTATATATGTATGCACTGAACATAAATGTTTCTTTTCAGGGGTGACCTAGGAATGTTGAATGGTAAAATGACTTTCTCAGAGACACCAAGAAAGTATGTAAATGGAATTGGAAGGAATCAGATCATCTATTGTTGATTACAGGAAGCAGTTTGATAATAGTTTATAGCTTTAATCCTCTGCACCAACTGGTACATTTACAGAACAAGTGAATTAAATTGTATGGATAATATAGTATGCTATTAATGTGTGTATGATCACCATTTGAACATTTCTTGAATGCTGAAATATCAGTGCCATCACAACTAAACAGACTTTTAATTATTTGTTAAGATATGAGTTAATAGTCAATGAAATGCTACTTGACAAAGTCCATTGATTGCAACATATGCTAACATCACTTCTCAAACTGACATCTATTTCAAATGTCAGAACCTGCTGGAGTGGGATCTGACATATGTAGATTGAATGGCCAATAAAAATGGACTTATACATACTAAAAATGAGATGCCATTTCTTAGAATATTCCCTTATCTCTGCAGTATGGTGGTATGTTTGGGGCTGGAGGGGGGGGTGCCCACCTCCAAAAAGTTGAATGACTGTAAAGAAAGTTTTAAGGAGAAGAGTGACTTGTGAGATTCTCTTTTCTCCAGTTTTCACTTTTTCGTTTTTTTTGGTGGCTTTTCATCTCTCGGCATTCCGATGCCAACATTTCAGTCGGGAACCTTTAAAACTTTCTATTTTTTTATTTAAGTAATATATCGTCTGCTTTAGATTGCTAATATTTAGCATTAAGAAGACTGAGTGCCTAGACACTGGATGAAATTCAAAGGTGTTGTACATAAGTTCAGTGGGAATTTGTGTTGGCTGTGCTTGGGATTACGAGACATCAGATACACTGAGGCAAGAAAGCTCGATGTAGATGAAGGTATAATGGAATGTAAATGAGCAATATGCAAAAAATCTGTGATTGTCTTATAGGAATTAGGAGCTACTTTGCAGAACTCAGTCACTTTTTTGATATGGACCAGAGTTGTGCATAAGGCTTATAAACAGTTAAGTCACTCCTTTTTACCTAATTTTGCAATCCATGGAGATTGTTATTTTAACTGCCAGCAGAGAGAAAAAAACAAAAGGAAGAACAGAAAAAGAAGGTAGATATAGAAGAAGTATCAGAAGTAACTGATGCAGAAGATATTAACTGTAGTAAAAGAAAAAAAAAAGAACTCAATAGGTAAATGAGTAAGATAAAAGACAAGAAAGATTATAGGAATAAATATAAATGAAATAAAGGTAAAAGGATGAATGAAAACAATAGGATAATTGAACAAAACTTAGTATACGTATTTTAAAAAGGAAAGGGATAACTGTAGAATAGTAGCAGTAAATGTAAGTAGTCTGAAAAGCTTAACAAGAATGTTAGATATTACAGAATGGTGTAACAAGCTTACTGCAGATAGTGTCAGCGGACATTGGATGTTTGAACATGGCAGAAAGATGACAGACTGAAGAAGTATGGGGGAAATATTATATGGGCTATGAGTAAAGGCATGTGCTCAGGAGTAGCAATATTACTGGGAGAAACAGTAAATGTATTAGACATTACTTATCATTAACTGGAAGAATAACAATTCCAGATATAAGATGGAAAGAACACATGTACAGAATAACAGCAATTGATACTTGTGTGAAGAGTAAAGAAAGAGAGAATATGTTTTAGCAATTTATAGCTTATGCAGCCATAAACATGGGCATGATAACAGTAGTAGACTTAGCTGTAATCAAAGAAATAAAAAAAGGAAAAGGGAATTATGTATATAAAACGTCAGAGGTAATAAGGTGTGGTAAACTGAGTTTATGAAAATCTAATAGACTTATAGAAGAGGAGATCACAGAACAGAAATAGATTATGTTTTATTACAAGAGACAGAAATAATTAAGCAAGGGGCGTTAGTAATATGGTTTTCCTATCATTTGACTATCTGAATATAGATAAAAGGAAATGCAAATACATAAACATAATGCTTATGTCAATTGCTTTTAAAGAAAAATATAAGACATATTATTTGGAATGGGAACAGATGAGATAAATTAAGAAAAACTAGGGAGATAAAAGTAGAAAAATGGTTATTAATCTGGAAAGAAATGACAGCAACTATCTTATTAAAGAAAATGAATTATATGAACTAAATCAAAAAAGAAGCCGTAAATTAGTTAAAGAACATTTTACAACAATGAGAAAGTTTACAGCTAGATTAGGTTTAATACCAAAAAGACAAGAATAAATAATGTGAATAGAAATAGATTATGTAAATAAGATATTTATTAAGAGATGGACATTTAAAAAGAAGGTTTGGAAGGTAAAGAAGCTTTAGAAACAGGATAATAAAGAAAGAAATAGTTTTAGCAGAATTGGACAATGTACTAAAAACAGTTAAGGTGAAGTCGGCAACAGGGCCTGATGGGATAGAATACCAAATGTATAAAGACTCGACAGAATGGCAAAAAAATATTTTCTAGATGTATTAAATGAATGGTTAAAGAGACTTAAATGCAAAGACTTTAGTAGAGGAGTAATTACATTATATGGAAGAAAGGAGCTATATATATTATGCAAAACTGGAGACCAGCGACAATGAATAATACAGATTATAATATTTATGAAAACATTTCAGAAAAGATTGGAAGTTAAAATTAATAATATAATAGATGATAGGATTATATACTGTTAAATGTAGAGGAAGTCATTAGTTATTAATGATAATCAGGAAATTGGTAGATGACATAATTGGACAGGAATAAGTAAGCATTTTGATAGGTGATTTAAAGAAAACTTTTGACAATACACAGTATGAAAAACTATGGGAAATATTTCAATCATATAAGTGAGAAGATAAAAATGTATGCAGTATGGCATATAAATATAATACAATAATGTTTTTGTGAATGGTTAGGTAAGGACATTGCTATAAAAAGTGGTATAAAACAAGGTTGTCCATTTAGTAGTATGATATTTGCATTAGTTATGAATGTGTTAGTAAGGTGTATAAATCAAAATATGACGGAGGTATGCTACATAAATAAAGAAAATATTTACCTATTATGGTATCTTATCAAGATGACTTACAAAAGATGCAGACAAAGCGATAAAGTAATAAATTATTTAAATGTGAATCTAAATGTTATATGTTTGTACTTAAAGAAAAGAGTAAAGGGTTAGGACAAAGGAAAAATAGGAATGATCAAATTCAGTATGCATGAGATACCAGTTTTAGGAATAAGTTTTTGTGGACAAGAAAAAAAAAAACAATTACAATGGCAAGAGATGTTAAGAGTAAATAAATGTGTGTAAGTTTTGGAGTTCTTTCAGATTATCATTCAAAAAAGTATACTTGATAAATTCCGATTTAATGGCTAAAATGATGTATTTGGAAAATTAATGTTGTTTGCCCTGAAAATATGAAAAGAAGTTATGTACAATAATTGTTTTCATTTATTTTGGGTGTGAGGCTCAACCCTGTAAGAGAATATTAAGAGTAAAGTATGGAAAGGAATGAGAAGTAATGCAAAAACCTAAACAGAAAAGAGAAGGTATTAATGAAGAGTTTAAGATTATTAAGAGCACATTCATTTGGCAAATAAACATAAATGATATTGGAGATGAGAGAAAAGTATGGTACACAAATATTGTGATTAATAATTTGTATCTATATCCTTGAGTAGATTTAGGGGAAGGTAAGATCAGGGCAATAAAATAATGGAGAAATGTCAAAATATGATTGGAGACTGCTAATTAGGAAGTTACCAGTTAAAGCAAATAAGTCATATAAAAAGAAGAGAAGACTGAATATGTAATTAATGTAAGGAGACTAAAATGGCTGAGCTTGCATTCTTATGTTGTAAAATAATTGGACAAATATGGAATAAATTAGGAGACATGAATTATTTTGAGGCCATAAATGGGGCGGACACAGTGGTGCAGCAGTTAGTGTTGCCACCTCACAGCAAGAGGTTCTCCGGTTCGATCCTCGGCTGGGGTGCCTACTGTGCAGAGTCTGCATGTCCTCCCTGTGGTCACGTGGGTTTCCTCCGGGTGCTCCGGTTTCATCCCACATCCCAAAGACATGCTGTAGGTGGATTGGACACACTAAATTGGCCCTAGGCCTGAGTGTGTGCATGTGTGTGCCTTCTGTGGAAGGTTGGGCATCGGGCTGGCAACTTGACACTGTAAAACTCCACTGCCAATCATGAGCGGACAGTGATCCACTGTGGCGACCCCTAACCGAGAAAAGAAGAAGAAGAAGAATGGGGAAAGAGGATGTAACATGTAAGACATTATTGAATATGATTTTTACAAAGATAAGAACAAAGAATATGGATAAAAATGTCCAGTGTTATAAGGGTTGTATGGAATCAGAGAGAGTCAAGGAAATAATGTTGAATGAAAAATGTGATTTAGCAAAAATATTGGAAAAGATAAGATTTGTGGTTTGGAAAAATGGAAAGGTGGTCCCAAAGTATAGAATTAAACTAAAATTGTAGAACATGAAGAAATGCCTCAACTATAAATATTGTAAATAATGCAACTAGTGTATATACTGTAAGTATTGTGTGATTAATAAGTCTTTTAAATAAAGTACCACTACAATTTTAATAGGTGCCATGGGATCTTTTACATCCACTTGAGCTACCACCAACTCAGGCAGAAGGGGCCTTGGTTTAACTTCCCATTTGAAGATATGCGTCAGAATGCGCCTCCCCCCCCCGGGAAAGAACTGTAGGACCACATCCACGATAACATAAATCAGTTGACAAGGAGGAGAAATTAATAATAATGACTACCTGGATGATGGCCTCTTGTGATCGTCTCTCATCTAGTAGTAGAATAAATTGTTCAACTGATTGTGCAATGTCTGTTTGGCAGGCAGCAGGGGATTAAAAAGATATAAAAATGAAATCATTGCTCATATTTTAGCTTTCAGACTTACTAGATTTTCAAAAACTATATATGTCTAGGTTCAATTGCAGCAACATTAATAGCTTCTTTTCATCTTGTAGCAAACAAAAGGCATCGAGTATTACACATATTTCATTCTTATAACATAAGAAGTAAAAAATTTCATTGAGTGCACGTTTCTTTGCACTTGAAATATTCATAAGGAAAATTAGAAAATATTATGGTAACTAAAGTAAGAAAACTACTACTGCATTCAGTTAATAACAATACACAACATTATACACAGTTATTAGCCTGCCCATCTCTTACCCCTGTAATCAACATATGTTCCCTAAAAGAAATCTCAAATCAGAAGACAACTTCTCACCACAGCTGTACTCAGTAACAAAAAATGAAACTCCTTACTACTAACCACTAGAACTATTTCTAACCTACCCACCTTAAATGATCCCTAAAAGAATACTTTACAAAATCATGGACCTATCCATTTTCCAATTCTTGCTAAACTTACTCACTATACCTTTAAAAACCAAACCACCAGTCTGACCGAACAATGAAGGAAACCACCAGCAGTTAGCAAAAAACACAGTTTAATATCACTTTCATCTCAAAAGACTGCTTCAGAATGAAATAAAATATACACAGCAGCATCCCCTTATATATCAAATCAAAATAATTGCCTAATAAAACAATTCATTATTTAAAGTGCACAAGCAAAAGGAATGCAGTCATTTAAAGGCACACATCACGTCACGTCAGTCACCCGGCTAGACAGGAGGTCCAGGGAAGTAAATACTGTGGGAAGAAATAGTCAGGGAATTGTTATGGCTAGGCTTGTATAGGCCTAGTACCAACCTATGAACATCTAATAACATAACATTGACAGTTCATTTTAAAATCTTCAGTCTTCTATTCTTCAGAAAACATTTAATATTCACTGAGTCATTAATACCAGGTTTTTTGTCAGCCCCTAACATGAGCTGCCACTTCTCTTTGTTCATGTTGGTTCTTATAGGACCCCCCCCCCCTTATATCTCTAACTACATGTTCCAAAACAGCAAACAGAAACTTTTTAAAACCAGTACATGCAATAGAATGCTTAAATAGAGCATTGTTGGTGTTCTTAGTTCTAATACAATAGTAGTGCTCTTTAATTCTTTTAGTAAGTGGTCGTGTGGACATACTTACATAAAATTCATTGCGCACAGAACAAACAGCAAGATAACTTATGCCACTAGTATTGCAATTGTACATATCATCAATAGAAAGTGTCATGTTCAAACAGGGTAAATCAATATAGGGTCCCTCTAAAAAAACACATTTATACATCCCCTTACAGTGTCTGCTATTGTCAGGGGTACTTTTATATATGGAGTCAAATTGTAAACAATTTTTTAAAATGGTCAGCTTTTTTATATACAAAATCGGGTCTATCACCTACAACTTGTATTGATTCGCTATTTCCACATAAGATTTTCCAGTTTTTAGTAATCATGGACCTGATATTAAATACATCAACAGACATATCCAAAATACAAGTACCACCAAAAGTATTTGTGTTAGTGTTGTTAGAACTTGAATTGTTAACACCTGTGACTCCATGTGGCTTATTTGTAACAGTAGTAAAACCATTTTTCAAAATCGGCGGAAAATCAGTAGCCCTTCTTGTTCTAATTTCATTAGCAAGTTTGCCAAGTAAATCTGAGGGATAACCTCTAACCAAAAACATATTCTGTATAAAGCTGACTTCTGATTCAAAATAAGCTTCTTCAGAAATCATTAGTGAAGTATGAATAAACTGACTATTCGGTATGTTATTTTTCATAAAAACAGGATGGTTGCTGAAATAATGCAAATAACTGTTAACAAAAGTCAACTTCCTATGTATTCCACTTGTGAAACAATTATTAAAAGTATCCCAAGTCAGGGTAATATCCAAAAAATGCACTGATAGCCCAGCATTCCCCAATACAAATTTTAAAAAAATCACTGGAATTATTAATACTGTCACAAAAATAATGAAACTGGTCTATGCCACCTTCCAGGATAAAAAACAAATCATCCACATATCTGCCATAAAAAAACAACACAATATTGCTTCATAATAGGTCTGAGAACACTATGCTCCCACCACTCAAGAACTAGATTGATATAATAAGCTGGGGCCGGAGTGGACCCCATAGCTACCCTTCTTAGCTGCTGGTACATTTTCTTGTTAATTAGAAAATAATTGTTATTAAGCACTAGTTCTATTAAGGCACATAAAACAAATATGCTGTCAGAATGAAGGTGGGCTACCTTTCCCAAGAACTGTCTAATAAAATCAACCCCTTGATCATGGGGAACACTCAAACAATGATTGAACATCCACTGTAAACAAAATGTTCTTCTTAGAATCAAAGGAATATACAGAACTAAAAGTCCTAATCAAATCCAAAAAATGCCATGAGTCCTTAATAAACGAACCCAGATGTTCGTCGTCTCCCATTGCTGCAGTCCTGACAAATGGGTACTCCGCTGCCCACTATCGGCCCGAATACCAAAGGGCTAGATCTGGCGTCGGTCACGGGCGCCTGAGACTGACGTAAGTACTTGTCAGTACAAATGCGCATGACCGACGCCATAACCTCAGTCTTTCTTGCCGCATGGTCCTCAGCAGAAGCAGTTTTTGCAACTGCCGTTCGACGTTCTGGAACTGTCGGTTTTCGAGTTTCAGACCGGATACCAAGTTGGCTAAGTACCCCGTTGGGAACATTTTTTGTCTTTTTTTGTCTTTTTCTTGCCTCAGTGTTGCCGGATGTCAGAAAAAGGTAATAACTGTATTTCTTGTGGGAAACAGATTCCTTATAGGGATTACCATTCACTTTGCATTCCTTGTTTAGGGCCTGAGCACGACGTTGTTGGGTGTCGCTTTTGTGCTACTTTTAACAAGCGTACTATTAAACGTTGGTTGGACTGTGCTAGGCTAGTGTTTGGTAGGCATTGTAATTATAACATGCCGTCGGATTCTCCGACGACTGGTTCTTCTAAGAAGCGCAGAGAAGTCTTTGCGGTCCAAACAGGTTGAGGCGTCCACTCCGGACGTCGGTTCTGTGGAACCACTGACTGCTTCAGTGGCTCCTTCTGACAGTTTACCAGTGTGTCTAGGGGAGCCTTTGTTACTGCAGGAAGTGGCTTCTCCTGTGTTAGGCCAGGCTGAGGGTGCTTCTTTGTTGTCGGTAGCTTCCTCCCCTCATAGGGTAGTTGGACCTCCTCCTTCTCAGGGCAAGGGCCATTCTAAATCTAAGTCTATCCCTGCTGGTGCTTTTCCCCAGGGTCCAGCTCCTAGGAAGCACATGTTAAAGATGGCTGAAGATTTGATTACTTTAATTAGGGGTTCTATCCCCCCCCTGTGAAGCGGCCCAGGATTGACACAGAGTTGGGGGGTCTGGTTCAGTCTTCCAATGAGTCGGATTCCTCTGTGGAAGAGCTTCAGGATTTCCCTCCCTATTCTGATTCGGAGGCTGAGGACGCTACTCCCTCTGCGTCCCCTCCAGAAGATTTTTCTTTCTCTGAAACTTTGCATTCCATGAGGGAACATTTCCAATGGGATAGCCAGGATTATTCTGATTCTCGTAAAAGGCTGAGAGAGTTCTTGTTTTTACCTCAGCACAGGCCTTTGGCTATTCCCCCTGTACTGGATGTTGTTCAGGATGTATTTTCTGAGGCTGCCCTTAACCCAGATTCTCTGCCCCCTGCCCCAGTTAAACCAGATAGGTACTACAGGGTTCCAGAAGCTCACAAGTACTTGTATAAGAGTCCTAGGGCTGTTCCAGAAACTATTTCTCAAGGCCCCAAAGGTGTTAAGGCTTCTGTGGTTCAGAATCCGGTTCCTCTGGACAAGGATGCTAGGGCCCTGGATAGGTGGGGTAAAAAACTGTATACCTCTTCTACTTTGGCTATGAGAGCTTTGAATTGTCAATTTCATATGCTCAGGTATCAGAATTATTTGCTAAGTCAATTGAAATGTAAAGTGGATGCTTTGTCTGAAAGTGTTGACTGTAAGGAGCTTCAGGATTTAGTGCATGCTTCGGACCAGGTTGGTAAGCATTCTTTGCAATGTGGTTTTGATGCTTTACAAGCTTCTTCCAGGGTGGCTGCTACTAGTTCTGTTGTTCGCAGACATGCCTGGCTTAGAGATCAGTCCTTGTCAGAGCATGTTAAGGCTCGCATTATGGATGCTCCTTTGCAATCTGATGTTCTTTTTGGCCCTCCGGTGGAATCAGTTTTGAAAAAGATGGAGGAAAAAGCTAAGTCTATGCAGACGGTAAAGGACTTCTTACAGGTTCAGCCCCCTAAGTTCAGTAGGAATTGGCCTGCTAGGGGATGGTCTTTTCCCTCTTCGGATTTTCATTCTAGGGGCAGGTCGAGGCGTGGTAGAGGTAGGGCTTCTTCTCAGGGCCCTGTTACTTCTAGGCCTTTGAATTCTTTTACCCCTTCTGCTGGGGTGGGCAGGGGTCAGTCCTTTCGGAAGCAGTCCCAATGACCTGTGTCTTCAGCTGCCGGACTCTGCTTTGCTGGCAGCTCCTCTAGGGGGAAAACTGGGACTTTTCAAAGGGAATTGGCATTTGGTTACCCAAGACAAATGGGTATTGGACATTATAACTCGAGGCTACAAGTTTTATTTTCACACATTCCCTCCTTTCAAAGGTATGCCGGATGTGCCTCATCAGCAAAGACTGGAAGCGCAGGCACAGATCTTTTCTCTGCTTTGGTTGGGAGCAATACAGGCAGTTCCTTCTGTGGACAGAGGCACGGGGTTTTATTCCCGTCTTTTCTTAGTACCAAAGAAGGGAAATACTTGGAGGCCCATTCTGGATTTATCCATTCTAAACACCTTTCTGGAAATTCCGAAATTCAAGATGTTGACACTGCAGCAGCTGTTGCCTATGCTAGGCAGAGATCACTGGATGGTGACTTTGGATCTCAAGGAGGCCTATCTTCACATTCTTATCAGGCCCAGTTGCAGGAAATTCCTGAGGTTTCGGACTGGGAATTTGCATTATCAGTTCTCTGCGTTGCCCTTTGGCTTATCTACTGCGCCCAGGGTATTCACAAAAGTCCTGGCTTCGGTAATAGCTTTTCTCCGGCTAAGGGGAATTCAAATTTATCCTTATCTGGACGATTGTTTGATACTGGCTCAGGGCAAGCACGAACTTCTTCGACATCTGCAGTTTGTGATGACAGTTTTCAGATGCCTAGGGTATTCTGTGAATGAAATAAAGTCCAGTCTAGTACCCTCACAGGAGATGTGTTTTCTGGGTGTGAGACTGAATACAGCTACTCAGATGGCATCTCTTACCCTGGACAAACAAAGAAATCTTCACCTATACTTCCAACGGCTATCCGTAATGTCCAGGCTGACTGCAAGGACAGTCCTTCAAGCCTTGGGGTTCATGGCATCTTGCATTCTAGTACTTCCCAATGCCAAACTGCATATGAGGAAGCTACAGTGGTATCTCAAAAGCGTTTGGACTCAACACAGCCACGATTTGGATACTGTCATTCGGATTCTCCCTTGCATTCAGAAAGAATTTGTGTGGTGGGCTCAGGAATGTCACCTAAACAAGGGACTCTCTGTGACCCAACCGGAGGCAAGTCAGATATTAATGACAGATGCCTCGGAGTCAGCCTGGGGAGCTCATTTCAAGGGAAAATGGATTCAAGACCTTTGGCCCCCGGAGTTGCTTCACTTGCATATCTATATGAAGGAGATGCTGGCGGTTCAATTTGCCTTAAAAGCATTCAAGGATCTACTTAGACCGGGACTGGTGTTGATTCGAATGGACAACACGACTGTCATGTGGTACATCAACAAGCAGGGGGGTACTCATTCTTACCCTCTTTGCAGACCAGCAATGCTGTTATGGGAAACTGCTTTGGATCTGCACATCACTCTTCGAGCACAGTTTCTGCCAGGAGCACTAAATTCGTTAGCAGATGTTCTGAGCAGACGGATGGTGGATCCTCACGAATGGAAGTTGGATCCTCAGGTATTTCGTCAATTGACCGTGGCTTGGGGAACTCCAGACATAGATCTGTTCGCTTCTCTTCTGAATTCCCAACTGCCTCTGTTTTGCACAAGGCTGTTTCATCCGAAAGCCTGGAAAATAGATGCCCTATCCTTCAGTTGGAGCAACCTTCACGTGTATGCCTTTCCTCCTCTGCCTCTTCTTCCACAGGTCCTGTTGAAAGTCAGGAGGGACAAACCTTGCATGATCCTTATAGCACCGGATTGGCCTCGTCAACATTGGTACCCTCTGCTGAGGAGCCTAATTCACGGGACACCTTGGCCATTACCACGGATTCCTCACTTATTGTCTCAGGAAAACAATCATTTTCTCAATGTCAGGGTGCAATCCCTACATCTGACAGCCTGGCGCATTCAGTTTTAGAGGATGAGGGCCTTCAGCTCCCTCCACAAGTTTTGGATGTCCTTTTGGAAGCCAGGCGTCCTAGTACTCGGAAAGTTTATGCTGATAAATGGAAGAGATTTTTTCTTTGGAGTTCTGCTAAAGGCCTTGATGTCACGTTGCCTAATTTGAGTTGTACTTTGCAATATTTGACTATGTTACTAGACAAGGGTTTGTCCTTCTCCTCTATAAAAGTGCATGCTGCAGCTATTTCGGCTCACTATGATGGTGATCCTCCTTTCTTTTCACATCCTTTGCTTAAACAGTTTCTTAGAGGGGCAAAGAATATAAGACCCCCATGACGGGCTCCTACTCCTGCCTGGGATCTTAATTTTGTTTTGGAAAAGCTGACTCTGCCTCCTTTTGAACCTGCAGCTATGGCTGAATTGAAGTTGTTGTCCTGGAAGACTGCTTTTTTATTGGCTGTTACTTCTGCTAGAAGGGTGTCTGAATTACAGGCTCTCATGGCAGTGGAACCTTTTCTGATTTTTCACCAGGACAGAGTTTCCTTGCGTACTAATCCTACTTTTCTGCCTAAGGTAGTTTCTAATGTGGCATTGAACCAATCTATACATTTGCCTACTTTTTATGCTAACCCCAAAATGAAGGGAAAGAGTTTTGCATTCTTTGGATGTGCATAGGCAGTTACGGTATTATTTGTTCAGAACCAATGAGTTCCGGAGATCTCAACAGTTATTTGTTTCGTTTGCTGTGGCTTCAAGTGGGAAAGCTGTCTCAAAACAAACTATTTCCAAGTGGATCGGCCATTGTATTGCTTTTGTTACTCTCATCATGGTAAGGAGGTTCCAGTTGGGATCAGGCCTCATTCTACTAGGGCTACGGCCACCTCTACTGCTTTTTTGAGAGGGGTAGCTACGAAAGACATTCTGGAGGCAGCTACTTGGAGTTCTGTACATACCTTTACCAAGCATTATCATTTGCCTCTTTATTCCAGGTCTAGAGCTGGGTTTGCCACTGCAGTCTTACAGGGCATGTCTGCTGCTCCTCCTGCTATTTAGTTGGCCAGCCTCCCTTTTTCCGTTGCTCTGGGATTCTACCCATTTGTCAGGACTGCAGCAATGGGAGACGACGAACATAGTACAGTTTTGTACCTACCATAAATGTAGATGTTCGAGGATCTCCATTGCTGCAGTCCTATTTTCCCTCCCTCCTTCCCCCTTTTTTCTTTTTACATTGGGGTTTTTTGGGTGGTGTTTTCTTTTTTCTTTGCATTCTGACATCTGAGGCAAGAAAGACTGAGGTTATGGCGTCGGTCATGCGCATTTGTACTGATAAGTACTTACGTCAGTCTCAGGCGCCCGTGACCGACGCCAGATCTAGCCCTTTGGTATTCGGGCCGATAGTGGGCAGCGGAGTACCCATTTGTCAGGACTGCAGCAATGGAGATCCTCGAACATCTACATTTATGGTAGGTACAAAACTGTACTTTTTTGGACTAGTGGATTTAACATGTAGTCAACTTCTAAAGATATACCTTCATTGACTGAAATAAGTGAAGATACTATGGGTTTAAATGGGGGGGGTCAAGATTTTTATGAATTTTGGGGATACCAAACATGGTCCCCAAACGTGGATTTTCAACTAGCATAAAATCATACATGTCATTAGTGATATATCCATTGATCCACAGATCATATAAAATAGAACGTATACTGTGATATGCCTTAAAAAACAGCTGTTGACTAACTAATAAATATTCAGTCTCAATTTTCCATAGAGTCGACATATTTATCTTGTTCAAGAATTACCAGCCCCCTCCCTTATTGGCTTTCATAAACAAAGTGGCTTAAAGACCTCAGTTCTTTTAGGGCTGTTCTTTGAGCTCTGGTAAGATTATAAAATGTATAATCTACCTTACTGTGAACAAGTTGTCTGATGTCTTAAGTGCAACAATTTTCAAAAACACATAAGGTGTTACTTAAGGGGGGAGTGATGGTACTTGGTTTAGCAAACAGACATTTATTAAACTCCATACAAGAAAAAACATAACTTAAATTTAGTTTATGACAAAACATTTTTAAATTCAACAATGTGTGTCCTGAATTCAATCTTTTGCTAGGCATAAAGTTAAAATCAAGCCCTAAAACAAATAACTGATCAGAAGTAAAACAAATAAGACAGATTATAATTTTTTTTTCATTCAAAAAGTCAGTATTAGGATGTCCAGTAAAAGCAGTTACTTTTCTTGTTCCTTGTGGAAGTCTTTCTTGTTGACACGTCGCCCATCTCATTCTGACATAAAACAGGTCTCTTCTCTAAAGGGACTCGCCCTGCATTACCTGGAATCTGACCAGAACCATTAATGTCATATCCTGCTCATCACCAGAAGTATCAGACCTATCATTCATATCTAATACATTCTCAGCAGGAGCAACACCAGTCGATTCACTTGTAGAACAGTCAGAATTCAAAGTCAAACAGGAAGTGACATCACCACCTGTCTTAATAACTTCACTAAAGGAAGTAGGAAGAAGACCAGAAGCTCCTAAGTTGGTTTTGTGTTTTAAAGGGGCCAGTAACCTTTTAACATCAGAGAAATGGGAAAAAGCAGTATTGTTGGAATATGCATCAATGTCCCATTGTAACTTCTTCAGCTTTCTCTGTATTAAACCCTGCTGAAATTCTTCCATAGAAAAAAGCAGAGCAGCGTAGTCTTTGTTTAAACAGGGTAAATTTCTTATAAGCTCTGCAAAGAAGCTTCTGTCTTAATAATATCATTGCATACCTCCTCAATTCATTTCTTATTGCAACCAACAAGCAATTTTAAGAAGTCAAGCCCTGTTTTAGAAAAAAAAATGACACCAGTTCAGAAAAGGACTCGGGTGGAAGTATACCTTTAGGGCATTTAAAAAATGCAGACCCTTAGGTACTACTCTAACATGTATGCATTTATCAAAGTACTTAGTTTCAACAACCAAAACTCTGTACTTTTTTTCCAACAAAGATAAAAGTCTTTTAGCTTATTTTTCCACCTCTACATCCCTGCCATTAAACATAGTAGAAGTTAAAGCTAAATTGTAGGCATCAAATGGGTCTGAATCACAGTTTAAGACTGCAGTAATGTCACTAAAGACAATTTTGTTATTCTCAGCATGAAATACTGAAGCAGTCTTATCAATTACAGTCTCCACACTTTCATCTTCTGAACTAAGTGAAGACTACTTAAACCAGTCATTCTATAATTACTTGCCATCAAAGTTTCAAGAGTTTTTTGCATGTCTTTCATAGTGCACACCAACATGGAAAGCAGGTTGGTATCTTGAAAATCAGACATGCCAGAAGTAGGATGAACAGACATCTCCAAATGTGGGTCCTCATTCAGGCCAGCTATCCACAGGAAAGACACATAAACTAGGAAAAACAACAGTCCCAAGGATGAAGCAGCAGCAAAAACTAATAAAAAGCAAACCACCAGTCTGACCGAACAATGAAGGAAACCACCAGCAGTTAGTCTCTCATCTAGTAGTAGAATAAATTGTGCAATGTCTAATGTTTGGCAGGCAGCAGGGGATTAAAAAGATATAAAAATGAAATCATTGCTCATATTTTGGCTTTCAGACTTACTAGATTTTCAAAACCCACTGCAAATATGTCTAGGTTGAATTGCAGCAAACATTAATAGCCTCTTTTCATCTTGTAGCAAACATAATGCATAGAGTATTACACATATTGCAGTCTTATAACACAAGTAGTAAACAATTTCAGTGAGAGCGCGTTTCCTTGCACTTGAAATATTCACAAGTAAAATTAGAAAATATTAATGGTAATTAAAGTAAGAAAACTACTACTACATTAGGTTAACAACAATACACAAAATTATACAGTTATTAGCATGCCCATCTCTTACCCCTGTAATCAACATATGTTCCATAAAAGAACTCTCATATCAGAAGGGAACTTCTCACTGCAGTTGTACTCAGTAACGAAAAATGAAACTCCTTACCACTAACCACTAGAACTATTTCTAACCTACCCACCTTAAATGCTCCCTAAAAGAATACTTTACAAAATCATGGACCTATCAATTTCCAGTTCTTGTTGAACTTACTCACTATACTTCGCTCACCCCCTTCAACCTAGATCACACTTCACAACCCTTTCCAGCCTCCTACTCCACTCCTTTCTTTTAATTTTCCCACTACCTTACTGTACCACTTTATCTCTGCAAACCCTTTCTCTTTCCACCTTACTCACCTAAGCTATCTGAAGGTACCCCACCCTGCACTCTTCTTATAAACTCCTTTTCTCTCCATCCATCTACAACCATAATATGAACACCATCTATCATACTAAGACATCACTCAATTACTTCTCACCGTCTCTCATCATGTAATCTTTTAACATCTCTTAAATACCTTATTAGAATTAGCTCAGATCCCATTTATTACACACTAATCTATGTAACAAATAATATGACTAATTGTTTCATACATTTTCTCCAACACACATTACTGTTTTTCACTGCACTCTAGTATGAAACATCTGTTCTGTGTTTTTCTCATTAGACTTATGTTTTGTAGTGTAACATGATAACTTTATAATTTAAAATATCTGTAATTGATTTTTAAAATATTGTGATTGTGGAGCTTTTCTCCCCAGGACTTCTTTGAAAATAGGTACATTCTAGCCCAGTCAGACTTTCCCAGTAAACAAATGTCAAATAATAAATAAATAAATAAATTATGAACTAGAACTCTAAAACCAAATGGGTAAGAGCTCTATTACCACTGCATGCAAAATCAAAGCCCAGAAATATGTAGAGTCATTGACTAAAATGTTTACAAAATATCAAGCCGTTCTGGAGATATATCTCAGCAATGATGGATAAATCCAAAAAGCCCGCATGACACTTAAAATGTGTCAGGTCACCAAGTTGTATTACATTTGGCTTCTAAAAGGGGTGAGCGTATGTATTCTGCCAAATTGGAAAATATAGTACCTTTCGAGAACATATCTACAGTGAGTCTTCATTATATAAAATGCACAAATAATGTATTTCTTTAAAAAGGAATTTATATCATGTAAGAATGAAGTGTCTCATTGTTTCAAAAGTGGAAATGTGGTAGAAACAGACTGTACACTTGCACTGAAATTTCTGATGGTAGAAAAGGGACCTTGCATGAATTTTGTACCTGGGTGCTTAACTACAATTTCCTTAAAGTCTAAGTGATAGCTTCTAAAAGAGGAGTGACATATTTTGTTTTACAAAAGGATGCAGAACACAGATTTTGCAATATTTAGCAGTAGATATAGAACAGTATTTCCATTCCATTCAGACTGTTAATGTAGAATATTTTCAGAATGGAATGTCTGTACCCGCACTGCAAAATGTCTGTAAACTCCTGAATTCTGCATCTATGTTTAAAAAGCCATATGTCAGCCTTTTTTTCAAAGTTCTTGGTGAGATACTGCATCAGAATACTCAGACTCAAAGTTTTGAATGCTTTTAGCTGTTAAAGCATTGTGTGTAACTTCATACTTGATTGGTATAAGGGGAGGCTATAATATTAATAATCCTGTTTGGTAATCAGCTTGGCCCACTGGATGCACTGTTCCTTTTCAGGGGTAACCCGGTAGCAAAGTGTGGTTAAGTGATTTGCTCAAGTCCACACAGTATGCAAACAAAGGGTTGAGTGAATCAAGCCCTGTGCTGTAGGAGCTATAGCTCATAGCCTTAACCTCTGCACCAAATGACAGGGTAAATTAGATACACTTTTTGTTTTATACACTCTCCTACAGCTGACTGTTGGCTGCCACTGGCTCCTCTCATCATTAAAGAGGTCTGCTGGTACCACCTTAGCCTCCCCTGAGCTCAGCCTAATTGACACATGTGGCTGGTGAAGAGATAGAGGATGCTTTTACAACATCATAATGTTGCCATGGAGTGTGTCCTAGCCTCTACCACCAAGTGTCAGCCTTGCAAGCCCTGCAACTGCTGCTTTCAGGTAGTGCATGCATTCTTTTGGACAACTGCTGCCTCCCAAACAAAGAGTACATAACTTTAGTGTGGAGCCACCATGCTCAGAAAGCCAAGGCTGCTATCTCTTCCCAGAATGGGTCAGCCAGCATTGGATGTTTACTCCCATCTTGTCTTTAACCATTCCATCTAGCATGGCTGCCATCTCGTCTCAGGATGGGTCAGCCAGCACTGGATGTTTACTCCCATCCTGCCTTCAACCAGTCCATCTAGCATGTCTACCTTTACCTGAACATGGGCAGCCGTAAGGGCTTAATCCCTCTGCAACACAGGTCTGTACCAAATTATATATATATATATATATATATATATATATCTATATATATATATATATATCTATATATATATATATATATATATATATATATATATATATATATATATATATATATATATATATATATATATATATATATATATATATATATATATATACATATATCTATATACATATATCTATATACATATATCTATATATATATTTTTGGACCTCAGGGCTCCGTTTGGCATCTACTTCTCACAGGTAAAGATTAATGTCAAGTGCCTTTGGCTGATCAAGTTTGCAGATCACTTCAAATTGGGAGCTATCACAGATTCCCTCCATGATGAAAAAACATCTTTAGAGGGTCTAACTCGCAAACAAATGCTGATGCCCAAGTCACAGAATCAAATTTAATACCATCAAATTCATTATAGTGCATTTTGGGAAAACTATATAAAACTATAAGTAAAGGCACGGCATCCAGGTCCAAGGAAGTCATAGTGCCACTTGTCAGACACATCATTGAGTGTCATTAACTATAACGCCCCTTCAGCATATACCTGAAAAAACATATGCAATAGTTGAAATCCCCACAAAGGTTTCTTACCAGGAGAATCCAGGCTATAAGCACATTGTTCTATATTTGTTCCCCATCATTATGAAGCAGAGCCCATCCCTAACCCTATGCAAGTGTAACCTTGACCAATGAATGGGCAAATCAGATATTCAACCTGTGTCTGGGCTCCATGTCTATGATAGACAGAGGCAGACACTAATGTCAAAACTAACATATACCTCCCCACACACAGCCTGTAGAAACTTCCTAACATGACCACTCCTAATAAACACCCTTTATACATTGGGACACAACTGGTTCAGATTGCATGGTTATGCTTATAAAGGTCCTGATGATCATTAGCCTATTATATAGCTATGACGTATAGGGAACTTGTTTGCCACTGGAAACATGCTATGGCCAAAATGCTGTGCACTGGTGTGAGAATGGGTGCAATATACATGTGAGAAAATGGGTTGACTTGCATGTTGTATCTGTGTCTCCAAACTTAATTTACTAATAGTTCTACTAACTCTCAAAGAATGGAATAGTTGCACTTTACATATAGATAACTGAATGCAGGGTTTTACACAAATTTTACATGAATGACTGCAATACTGCATTATACTTCATTTCACTTAATGGTGGGTGTGTGACTTCTCTTCGAGATAAGGAAAACAGAATATGTCCAGAAAATATGTGCATTGAATTGAAACTGCACAAGTAGCAAAGAACATAAAAAGTTGGCCAGTCAGTAATAAGATTCCATGACCAAAATCACTGTAATGGAAGGAGAAATCTAGTAACATCAAATTCAGCACCAAGCTACATTTAAATCTGTTATACTAAAGTGGCATTCTTTAAATGTAGTTTTGATATTGTACAAGTTTGTGAAGGGTTTACTGAGAACTTTGAAAAGAGGCATGGCCTTTTATAGTGCAGTACAAAAATATAAATGGCATTCTAAAGACTAGTGCAGAATGTAGAAGTTTACATGCATTTGGCAATGACAGCCATACATACTGAACTATACTAAGTTTTCATGAGAGGTGAGTATACATGTAGTCTTTTTGGGGTTGAGAAAGTGGCATTACCAGGATCATTTTAGCCGCCAAGACCTTTTTTCCCATTTTTTATACTGAGTGAGGGTTTCATGCAACCTGTCACCACCTCTCTTGATTCATAGCTGCTCTTCTACCTTCTTAGTCATGCCCGACTGTCACAGGTATTCGGTCACTCATCACTTGGCTGGACATACTCATCATCCCTTGCCTTACGCCTGACTTTCCCAAATCATCTTTTGCTTTTGAGCACATGACCAACCTCCATAATTTGGTCTCTTTGACTTTCTCTGCAAATAGGGCTACTTTTGTTTCAGCTCTGATGTTCTTGTTTCTTTATATTTCCCATACAGACTACAACCTAGTATTCATCCCAGGCACTTCAACTCTTACCTCATCCCATCTGCTTTCAGTTTTGCATTCCATCCTCCTATCCATTGTTAAATCTCCTGTTCAGAGTTTGCTTGTAGTGCCACATTGTTTGCATACAGCCTTGTTAATTTTACTCCTCCAGCTTATTTGGTGATGTAGTCCATCATTATTATGAACAAGAGAAGACTCAGGATACAGCCAGCCTATTAAACTTAAAGTATTTGTTTTAGGACTCTGCTTTAAACAATTCTTAACAAATTCCATATTTTAAATATGAAATACTTTTATGTAAAAACTAAATGAAAACTCCAGGCAAGCTGGAACTTCCAATGAGTGACCTCTCAAACCTCTTGAATCAGTGGCCCATGGGATATATGCTGATCACACAGACTTTAAACGTATTTTAAAGATGGGTTGAGTAAGACTTTAGGAAGTTGTTGACAGCAACCTTAATATTTACTAGAGATAGTGCTAATCAATGGATAACTGAGTATATATCCCAGCTGTTTATTCAAGCAATGTCAATGTATTAGTAGTGTTTCTGCTATTCCATTGCATAGTAGCACTGAACATCCGACTCCAAGACTATGAGATTTGCTTAGCTCTCTGCTCCTCTTATAAGAGTCTATAAGTAGTGATGACGACAGAGGGACTAGCAGAGAAGATAGCTAAATATACTTTGGTATGCTATTTAAACTAGAAATGCACATCCCACACATTATAAGCATTCCACTCTTTGTGACCACTTTAAAAAATTGCCTTTAGAGTTTTAGAAACAGTCATACTGGTGGTTAATGGAGAAATCTATAACATTCCTTACAGAAGTAGGAACTGATTTGTGAAGTGAATCAATGTGACCTGCCAACTAGGCGTAAAGGTTCTTATCAGCAAAAGCATTTAATGTTGAAACCTATAAGTTCTTGTTAGTTGTCAGTGTCTAGCACAAGACTTCATATTTCATATAATTTCATGTTAAACATTATTTTAATGTTTCTATTTTATGCTAATGGAGTTTGTAACAAAATGCTATATCATGCTAGGACGATTTTTAAGTGTATTGTGACACATACATGCAGGATTTACCTTTTTTTTGTTCTTTGAGGATCATGCAACTGATTATTTTGATTTGGTTTTGCATTAGCAAATCTAGTTTAGAAGAATCTTTTCATTGTTATAGATAAAAGTGCTAACCACATTTTTTTGTACAGAAATGTTTTCCTGCCTTCCACTTTAGTTGTTTGAGTCTTTTGTGTTGTTTTGAGTTCAGTTCACCTTCATGGTCATTACTGCAGTTTTTTTTCTTTCATTTTTCTATAGAGTTGTCATTGCATAAAGTTTATATATTCTACATATTTCTGCAGAAAAGGGAAATTGTTTGCCATCTTGCACTTTTAATAAGTTTGTGTACTCAGATTGCAATGTCATAGTAATTGGTTGCTCTCTAATTAGGCATAGAGATTCTGCATACACCTGGCTGGATAACAATAGTCTTTCTGCTGACAGAATCTATTATGCTGTGAGGGGTCCTGAGCCCCTAACAGCAAGCAAATACAACTTCAACTTCACAGTGGCTTGTATGTGTGAAGGATACAGGAAAATCAACTCAGTGGGATAACAAAAGACATGTTTGGAACTCAGTGCATGTGTTAAATGTCGGGTAGGACTCTGGTACTGAGTGTAATTCTAACTTCATATATAATGATCCCAGATTCTTGATTTTTATTTATTTACTAATTTATTTTTTTTGTCTGAGATTACTCAAAAACATTTTCAGTGGAGGCCTGGGAAGACAACATAATCACATTTTTTTTAAACAGGCATTCATTAATATACATGAAAAAACATTTAGTAATATGCATTAACAATCACACATACATGAGACATACATTTGCATATTGGATTACATTCACATGAAAATAAAGGAAAATATTACAGTATAAATGATTCTTCTATATCAGTAAATGAACACTGAGCATTTGAAGAGATGAATCAGTGGGTTTTCAAGAAAAAGATGCTTTAACAATTGATTAAGGAGCTACTGCCATTCAAGTGGAGGTCAGCATATGTCATCTTTGGACAATATGAGTGTCAGACCTACTTGCTCTGCAAGGGATGGCCTTAACCTTTTATGCAATGGTTTCTGCATATTGGTATAAGCCTTTGTTGCCTTTTATAGGCAAAGGCTGTCTACTGGGCATCCTGCCATAGATAAATGCATACATTTCAACAACCAGCTACATTAAGGTCATTATACTCAATGTTAGATGTCTTAATATAGAGGATTATGATCAGTCCCCAATCATAACCTACTTATTATATGTGTTTGTGACATGGGTGGCAATTAATTCACATCGCAAGTGAAGCTAGCTTAAATATCCATATCAAACACTCTGCAGGTTTTGATATTTTAATCTTTCATAACTTAACATGTTCACATCCATTGATGCCCTTGGTATACTTCCAATGCACGCTTTCTAATTTACTTATGATGGTTTTTATACTATTTCCATATTATTATTATTATTATTATTATTATTATTATTACATGCACTATTTTGGGTCTAGTGTAACTTACAATTATTTCATAATTTCTGATTTCCTAGACTTTTATACAGCCTGTAGTTTTGTAACCAATTGGTTGATACGATGGATCTACCCACATAAGCAGGCTCTTTGAATCCACAGTTTCAATAACTGAGTGCTGCATTATATATTCCCCCTATGTCTCCCAAATCTCATATGTTTTGTTTTTGATGTATTTTTCATCATATTACTCTCCTGTGTCGAAATCATCAATTTACTCAAGCTCTTTTGCAGACATACACAAGACCAACTTAGAACCAAACCAACAAGATCTAGAAAAAAAGGACCTGGAGAACAGCAACCAATCCACGTTCTATTATGAAAGTATAATGTCCACAAAGTTGTAAAAGCAAACCAGTCCACGCTTTATTGTAAAGTAGAATGTCCACAAAGCTGTTAACCTAGGTTTTGTCCACACATCAGGACTTCATCAGAACAATTAAAAACTCACATAAATTCCTCTTTTTCTATATATCCACCCAGTTCAACAATTAATTTCCTGACAAATTATTTAAAGCAACATAACCATATTCCCTCAAAACCTGCTAAAGTGCATTCAACATATTTGTGTAAGTAAAATTATTTATAAAATACTATAAATATTTTGTTTATATATATATATATATATATATATATATATATATATATATATATATAAAATTCATGATAATGTTGTCATTTCAATTGTTATATACATATAAAAATTATAATTGTAAAATAATGAATATGGCAACCCAAAATGGCATACTAACCTAAACTAATCCAGTGTTAGCTTGACCACCTACCTTCCCAATATATATTTTTATTTTGTGTTTCGAAATGATAAATCCTTTAAAGAGATTCTGGAGAAGGGGTCCCATCAACAGCCATATAATGATGGAAGAATGGTGGGTAATTGTGGGAGATGCAGCACATGCAAATACATTATGGAGATGGGCAAAAACATCAAAGTGAACAACTATTTTCTCCCTTTAATGGGGCATTATAATCGTTATACTCAAAAAGTGGTGTATTTAGCTAAATGTGAGGCATGCCCTGCATTTTAAATGAGAAAAAACGTCCAGACACTTTAGGGAAAGAATTAACGAACACATCTTGGACATCAGGCATCTTAAATCTACCAATGTCCTTGCCAGGCATACTGCTGAATATCTAAAGCATTATTTTAAATTTTGTGTAATTCAACAAATTAAAAATGATATTCCTGGTAAGATACTCAACGTCCATTTAGATATATGTGAACTCAAATGGCAACTTTGGCTGGATGCCCAAAACTATCCGGGAATTATTGACAGTGTTAGCACTGCCCCTATATTCAAGTTAAAAATATATATTGGGAAGGTAGGTGGTCAAGCTAACACTGGATTAGTTTAGGTTAGTATGTTATTTTGGGTTGCCATATTCATTATTTTACAATTATATACTACTAATGTAGGGAACACTCAATGATTCATTGACCTAATAAATAATTGCCCAGGAGAAATAGTTAACCTACCTACTGGACATTCTACTGTCCTGACATTCTAGATCTTGTCCTAGCACTGCTACGTCCTGCACTGCATCACCATATCTGCATCTCTGGTCAGATCTAAATGTTATTCTGTGGTCATCTCTGTCATGACTTCATAAAGTAAAACTGCCACAGCAAACACCTCTGAATTCAAGGACTTTGAAAGGGGAAATCCAATAAAAAATTATGTAGAGCTCTCAAAATTCTAATACAATATTTCAAGTTCCCATATAGCTAGTGTATACCCATGCCTTAACATTTTATTCCCATCAGTTGAGGAGCACAGTTCAGGCAATCTCAAAAATAAATTAAGTAGAAATTCAAAAACAAATCAAGTTGGTCTAGCCACATTAGCAAACTCTTCTTTAAATGAAGAAAATATTTACTACCTACAACTTATCTTCATCTAAAATGGAAGTGGCTTAATCAATATAATTAGTAAATAGCAAAATAGCAAAATAGGCTCAAAGGCACACCAGTGGCACGAACTCCAAAAGTCTTGTACGGAAAAAAAACCTTTATTGTAGCAGAACTGCAGCAGACAGTAAGCGCTTTCACGTTAAAATAACGCTTCTTCAGACTTCAATGTTAGATGGTGAATTTCAGACATTTATATACTATAGTTGATAGAAGCTCAATTAATCAATCAAACAATTGACTTAATAAATATTTAAAGTGCCAGTGCTCAATATGCATGATGTACAACAAATATCTAAACATTTAAAAACATGAACCATAACATTGTATAAAAACACTAAATATTAACCTAAAACTGCATTTATGAAACACATTAAAAACAATATTGACTAACTTAATGTTTAAAAGCCTTAGCTGCTAGAAAAGGTTTTAATGTAATTTTATCATTTAAACCATGTATGTGTGCCTGGAGTCTAAGGATCCACCTATTCTCTACCTCCTCTGTACGATTCTTAACGTTCCCTAATCTACTATCAACCTTGACCAATTCTAGAACTTTAAACTTAAAATGATGAGTAAACCCTTCATCCATAACATGTTTTGCTAGAGCGTTAGTGGCATCTTCTTTGTTAATGGCGTATACATGTTCTCTTATACGCTCACGCAATGTGCGGTTCGTTTTACCTACATAATATTTTAAACACAACTGACATTGAGCTAAATATATTAAATTCTTAGACCTACAGTCAGTATAGCATTTGAAAGTATAGGTTCTACCAGTGTAGGGATGGATGAATGCATTTTCTGTTGTTATGAACCTGCACTGATTACATGTCCGACAGGGGAAGGTACCTTCCCTCTGTGACTTAGGATGTTCTACATTTGTCCTTTCATAGCATAGAAGTCTTTTAAGGGACTTCATATTCTTGTATGCTATGTTTGGTGTTCCTTCAACTAGTGTCTTAATTCTCTCATCCATAGTTAGAATCTTCCAATTGTTCTCTATTATCTTTTTTATTTGACTGTTCCTATTGGTATAGGGTATAACAAGTCTATTTTTGGAAATGGGTATCTCTTTCTTGTTCATATTAATAATGTTTGATTTTTTGTGATAGAATGGGCGACCTCTATCTTTTCTCAATTCACCTGCCATAGTTATAGTGTTATGCACTACTTGTTTGTTGTATCCTCTATGTACAAAGTTCTTCTCTAGAATCTCCTTCTGTTCATCAAATGCTGTCTCATCAGTGGTCAATTTAGAGGCTCTTAAAGCCTGGTTCATTACCACATTTTTATGAATGTGTCGAGGATGCATGCTGGTGCGGTGAAGTAAATTATTCCTCCAGCATGTCTTCCTATACATTCCCGTGCTTACACCATTAGGTCCCTTGGTTAACAGAACGTCAAGGAATTGTATCATCTCATATGAATGGGTGCTCTGAAATTCTAAGAATTTAGTGGTCCCATTTATATACTTTATGAACTCATTTAAATGATGTTCTGTTCCTCTCCATAACAGAAAGACGTCATCTACAAAACGACAATAATGTATTATGTGTTCATTAAAAACTATGTTTTTCAGCACATATGCTTCCTCCCAATATGCCAACACTAGGTTGGCATATGAGTTCGCGCACGGGGTTCCCATTGCTACCCCCTTTCTTTGTAAATAATAGTTATTATCATATAACATAACGTTATTTTCTAAAACTATTTCAAGTAATGACGTCCATCTAATAATTTTATTATTATCTATACCATAATTCAAAAGAAATAGTCTCAAAAATTCAATCCCAATATTGTTTGGGATCGATGTAAATAAAGATTTCACATCTAGAGTGACAAAAAGATCACCAATTTCAATATGATGCTCCTCATTGCATCTTGCTAGATCTTCTATAAATTGTTGTGTATCAGAATTGTATGAGAAAATATCTATATAAATTCATGTCAATGACATTAGTAAGAAGCAAATCGTATAACCTTCGGGATTTACTGATGTCACTGAGTTTATAGTGGACATCAAAATGTTTACCAGGAACATAGCCTTAAAAATGTTATATGGTGACGATAAAGCAAATATAAATTATGTAGATAATATAAGTACTCTCAGGAAACCATCTACGTTTATTCCAGTGCAACATCCTTTACTTGAAGTATTTGAACGTGCTTGTAAACATGATTTAATTGAGTTTTACAGTAAGAATACAGGGAAACCTGATTTTTTCAATACAACTACTAAAGAGAAAGCAGCTATTTTAAGCTTACAATGTAATAAAGAAATAGTGATAAGACAAGCCGACAAGGGGGGAGCTATAGTTGTAATGGACAGGGAAATGTATGACAATAAAGTATCTTTGATGCTTGCAGAAGCAGATACTTATACACCACTAAGTGCAAGCCTATTAAATAAGTATCAAAAGTGTACATGTGCAGTTATACGATTTGCTTCTTACTAATGTCATTGACATGAATTTATATAGATATTTTCTCATTGAGAACCCACTAGTACCTATGTTCAGAGGCCTCCCCAAAATACATAAAGAACTGAATGATCCACCTTTAAGACCCATTGTCTCCAGTAAAGGGTGGTTGACTGAGTCCTTATCAATTTTCTTAGATAAACAGTTTAAACCTATAGTTAACAGCACCAAACACATTCTAAAGGATACACAACAATTTATAGAAGATCTAGCAAGATGCAATGAGGAGCATCATATTGAAATTGGTGATCTTTTTGTCACTCTAGATGTGAAATCTTTATTTACATCGATCCCAAACAATATTGGGATTGAATTTTTGAGACTATTTCTTTTGAATTATGGTATAGATAATAATAAAATTATTAGATGGACGTCATTACTTGAAATAGTTTTAGAAAATAACGTTATGTTATATGATAATAACTATTATTTACAAAGAAAGGGGGTAGCAATGGGAACCCCGTGCGCGAACTCATATGCCAACCTAGTGTTGGCATATTGGGAGGAAGCATATGTGCTGAAAAACATAGTTTTTAATGAACACATAATACATTATTGTCGTTTTGTAGATGACGTCTTTCTGTTATGGAGAGGAACAGAACATCATTTAAATGAGTTCATAAAGTATATAAATCGGACCACTAAATTCTTAGAATTTCAGAACACCCATTCATATGAGATGATACAATTCCTTGACGTTCTGTTAACCAAGGGACCTAATGGTGTAAGCATGGGAATATATAGGAAGACATGCTGGAGGAATAATTTACTTCACCGCACCAGCATGCATCCTCGACACATTCATAAAAATGTGGTAATGAACCAGGCTTTAAGAGCCTCTAAATTGACCACTGATGAGACAGCATTTGATGAACAGAAGGAGATTCTAGAGAAGAACTTTGTACATAGAGGATACAACAAACAAGTAGTGCATAACACTATAACTATGGCAGGTGAATTGAGAAAAGATAGAGGTCACCCATTCTATCACAAAAAATCAAACATTATTAATATGAACAAGAAAGAGATACCCATTTCCAAAAATAGACTTGTTATACCCTATACCAATAGGAACAGTCAAATAAAAAAGATAATAGAGAACAATTGGAAGATTCTAACTATGGATGAGAGAATTAAGACACTAGTTGAAGGAACACCAAACATAGCATACAAGAATATGAAGTCCCTTAAAAGACTTCTATGCTATGAAAGGACAAATGTAGAACATCCTAAGTCACAGAGGGAAGGTACCTTCCCCTGTCGGACATGTAATCAGTGCAGGTTCATAACAACAGAAAATGCATTCATCCATCCCTACACTGGTAGAACCTATACTTTCAAATGCTATACTGACTGTAGGTCTAAGAATTTAATATATTTAGCTCAATGTCAGTTGTGTTTGAAATATTATGTAGGTAAAACGAACCGTACATTGCGTGAGCGTATAAGAGAACATGTATACGCTATTAATAAAGAAGATGCCACTAACGCTCTAGCAAAACATGTTATGGATGAAGGGTCTACACATCATTTTAAGTTTAAAGTTCTAGAATTGGTCAAGGTTGATAGTAGATTAGGGAACGTTAAGAATCGTACAGAGGAGGTAGAGAATAGGTGGATCCTTAGACTCCAGGCACACATACATGGTTTAAATGATAAAATTACATTAAAACCTTTTCTAGCAGCTAAGGCTTTTAAACATTAAGTTAGTCAATATTGTTTTTAATGTGTTTCATAAATGCAGTTTTAGGTTAATATTTAGTGTTTTTATACAATGTTATGGTTCATGTTTTTAAATGTTTAGATATTTGTTGTACATCATGCATATTGAGCACTGGCACTTTAAATATTTATTAAGTCAATTGTTTGATTGATTAATTGAGCTTCTATCAACTATAGTATATAAATGTCTGAAATTCACCATCTAACATTGAAGTCTGAAGAAGCGTTATTTTAACGTGAAAGCGCTTACTGTCTGCTGCAGTTCTGCTACAATAAAGGTTTTTTTTCCGTACAAGACTTTTGGAGTTCGTGCCACTGGTGTGCCTTTGAGCCTATTTTGCTATTTTGCTGTTTGCTGTTTGCTGCTTTTGCTCTACTAAGGCACTTTACCCAGCACAGGTGATTGTTTTCTTTTATAATTAGTAAATAGGTGAAACACCACCTAATGGCAATTAGAAATCCTTCCTGACCCCTCCTGTAATTATCATGGAACAAGTCTCCACTGTCTTCTCCAACGCCAAGAAGTAAACAAATATGAGCCCAGATAATGTTTCTAGATGCCTAACAAATAGTGTTTAATGCATTCTCTCTGATCCTACCTTAAACCTCTTTAACTTAAGCTTCTGCACAGACTATGTTCCTTAAGGTTAGGAAATAGTTGTGATGCCGGTACACAAGGTTGGCCCTACCAGTGACTCTGCTATCCCTAGATGTAACAGCCTAACAAGCCCAATTTGTAAGATATATCATATAAGATGTTCTAAATACTTGCATTAAAAGCATATTGTCTTGGACCTATACCAGTTTGGCTTCGTCAAGGGTAATAGTTACTGAATCTAGTTAATGTCTTTAAAAAGTCACATAAACTGTGCATTGTGGCTATATACTATTTCCTAAATCTGACTAATGCCTTCAGTGCTATACCTCCTGCATGTGTTGCAAATAACCTCAAAGACCTACACATTAAACCTAATATTTTGAGGATAATAACAAACTAGCGGTGTAATAGAAAAGATTAGCTAAACTAATTGTAGTCCCCTCCGAAAACAAAAGGTTGACTAGTGGTGTACCTTAGGGCTCTATGTTGGGCCCCTTCCTGTTCAGTATTTACGCCTTCTTAGTTCTTTGTTTTGTTTTTTCACTGATGAAGGCTTAATTTAAAAGCTGAAACCTGTTTGGATTTTGTATTGCAGGCTTTTTGCCTTTTTTATGCGCCTTATGGCATAATTTAGAATGAAATACCATTTTTAAAAGGGCACCATAGTCTCCTTTTCCCTCACCCCACTTACCTACTAAAGTAGGAGCCAGGCACATTCAGTCAGAGCAAAACATCTAAAGGTCATTCGTTAAATGACTGGAGGGCCTTATTAGTGCATTTATTTCTCAGTGGTAAGAACTAAACAGTATGGCGCAGGCAGGTCTGCCTGATTCTACAGACATCTGTCCCAACCCATGAAACCCTGACCCCCATTATGGCTGCCTTGCATTCCACAGGGCTGTATCCAACCACAAAACACCCCCTGTATATACAGCACACCAGCAACAGCACATTCTCTGTAGACATATAACCATTATGGTAATACCTAGTTTAGCCAGGTAGTAATCCACAGATGCTTCTCTCCACACAGAACAGGCAAGCCAAAATCCCCTACTCATGTCCAGCCCCACCATCCAGCTCCTTCACAGCCAGTGTCCATAGCTGAACAAAGGTCATCTGGATCATAGTGAATGTGTCATATGTCTGTGCTATGGGGCCATGTGATACTTATCTGAAATTGTTTTGCTCTGTAGCTAAAGTTCATGTCAATTTGATTGAAATCTTCATTTTTTCTGTAGACACCGCATAGCCATTCGGCTATTTATTTTTCCCTATTCATTTTTCCACAGCTGTACATATTTGACATTTTTCTTCCTGACAAATTTAACAAACATCTGATTCATACCACAAGTATCTTCCTTGGAAATTAGAACTTAAATAATATTTATGATAAAATTAGAATCTTCTTTCATGATAAATATTAAAGCAAAGTCATGTTTTAATTATTTAGCTAGACTGGCACACAACTGAGACTGTTCGGTCTTTGAACTAGCTGATCAAACAATGTGTTATTATGTTGGGAGATTCCAGGCATGCTGTCTTGATCAGACTAACTGGAAGTATTACATCAATACTTGAATTTGTAGGCAGAATCAAATCAAGGAGAGACGTGCCATTAGAAATTAACACAGAGATTGATTTCACAAAATTCAGTTGAAAACAAAAGTGATGTTATCACTTCTCTTCTGAATATCAACAGAAACGCTGTCACAGATGGACATTAAACTGAGGTTGTACCTAAATGAGTTGCAGGTAGTTCTGATGGATGTAAAAAAAAATCAAACTGCACTTACTGAAAAAAAAATAAGGATAGTTTATTTTATAATACTGTCATCCAATATTTTTATGTAGTTACAAATTCACATTTGTAATTTATTTATTTATGCATTTTTGCATATTTACTCTCCAACCCTTTTTGACATAATTCTTATTTGCAATGATGACGGACAGGTTGACAGACGAGATCAGACAGGAGTCCCCATGGACTATGATGTTTGCAGATGACATTGTGATCTGTAGTGAGAGTAGGGAACAGGTGGAGGAGACCCTGGAGAGGTGGAGATATGCTCTAGAGAGAAGAGGAATGAAGGTCAGCAGGACTAAGAATATATGTGCATGAATGAGAGGGAGGATAGAGGAATGGTGAGGATGCAGGGAGTAGAGGTGGCGAAGGTGGATGAGTTTAAGTACTTGGGATCAACAGTTCAGGGTAATGGTGAGTGTGAAAGAGAGGTGAAGAAGAGAGTACAGGCAGGATGGAGTGAGTGGAGAAGAGTGTCAGGAGTGATTTGTGACAGATGAGTACCAGTAAGAGTGAAAGGGAAGGTCTACAAGAGGGTAGTGATACCAGCTATGTTATATAGGTTGGAGACAGTGGCATTAACAAAAAGGCAGGAGTCAGAGCTTGCCATGGCAGAATTGAAGATGTTAAGATTTGCACTGGGTGTGACGAGGATGGACAGGATTAGGAATAAGTACATTAGAGGGTCAGCCCAGGTTGGAAGGTTTGGAGACAAAGCCAGAGAGGCAAGATTACATTGGTTTGGACATGTGCTGAGGAGGGATGCAGAGTATATTGGGAAAAAGATGCTAAGGATGAAGCTGTCAGGTAACAGGAAAAGAGGAAGGCCTAAGATAAGGTTTATGGATGTGGTGAGAGAGGACATGCAGGTGGTTGGTGTGACAGAGCAAGATGCAGAGGACAGGAAGAAATGGAAACAGTTGATATGCTGTGGTGACCCCTAACAGGAGCAGCCGAAAGAAAAAGAAGAAGAATTTTCTTAATAACAGCATTCAAATTTGATTTTTATTATACAAAGCCTCCTTATACCCATTCTTCAGTATAGGCCCTGCACACATCTTTATACTTTTTTGTTCATCTTTTCTGGGTCTTCAATCCCTCTGCTTCCATAATCACCATACAATATCATTCCCATATGAATATTTAATGTGATCCCATTTTTAAACATTTTCACTGTTTTATCCCCCAAACCCATCAATTTATTATACATTATAAAAATTCACTTTTCACATCAGTTTTACATACCCTCTACATTGCATATTTCTTATTACCTCATACATCAGATACCTATGGATACCCTCCATGTAAAGTCACTCTATTCATAGATGTTTCTATATAGTTGCCATCTCTTTAATGTATTATTTCATTTTTTTTCTTTTCTTTCCTCTAATTATTCCACACATTTATAAAATAATATTCTTCCATTGTAGTCTTTTACTACAGAATTGATTTAGAAAGTTTACTGTGAGGTATACACAAGGTGTACACATCTTGGTAATTATTTTTGACTCAGAGATGGACTTACCATGGTACTGTAACATGAAAATATTCAGCACCATGGTGGGTTGTCTCAGCAGCCATGCTCAATGATAATGACACATTCTGGTGGGGGAGATGCTTATGCTGCGTAGTCATGTGCTGCCTCAGAAATGACTATCTTAAGGCATTTACCCAACCAAGCTAGTCAGAGAATTGTTTGGCTGAGTAAATTAACACAGATGCTCCATAATGAGTCCAGTCAAAGGCTCATGTTTGCATGTTGTAATAGGGGTGAGCACCAAGGGATTTTAGTTGATCGGGAGTGTTGGAGGTATATGTGTGTGCATATCTGCATTTTAGGGGCAGCATATGTGAGTGTGTGTGCAAGTATATGTATATATATTTATGTGTGTGTGTGTGTATATGTATATATATATATATATATATATATATATATATATATATATATATATGTGTGTGTGTGTATGTCACAGTAGGGGGGTTGCGACAGGGCAGGGTATGTTTATTTTTGTGTGAGTGGTCAGGTTGGGAAGCTGTTACACCTCCACACTAACTTAAATTAATAGCTAAGTCTGGCAAAACTGGGTTGGGGGAACCACTTGGCTCAGAGCTCACACTTTCACCTTGTGCTCTAAAAGCACTTAACAAATGCAAGGATGGACCGGAAACCACGTGACACCAGGGGTTACACTTAACATCATGCCTTAATGGCACTTAGTGGTTAGAGGAACAGTAAACTCCAGTGATACTCTATACATTGTGCTTTAAAGGCCCTGAATTAACAAATAACAGGAGAGACATTCCGACAACTCAAAGAAACGTAAGGGGCACGTGGTATGTGTGTGTGTTTTATTCAGTGTATGTATGTGGGAGAGTGAATGAGCAGATGTGCCTGAGCCAACAAGATGCATGTACAAACACTGTTACCTACCACAGGAAAGTGCTTCTCTGTACTTGCAGTAGTTAATGTGTTATCTACCACAGGAAAGCTTGTGCTCTAAAAGCACTTAAATGCGAGGATGGACAGGAAACCAGGTGACACCAGGGATTAAAGTTAACATAATGCCTTAAAGGCACTTAGTGGTGAGGGGAACAGTAAACTCCAGTGCTACTCTACACATTGTGCTTTAAAGGCCCTGCATTAACAATGCTATTGCATTATCACACAGTTGTTGAAGAACTTGTGCTCTGAAACCTTTCATATCTGGCATTAATAACTGAATATCATCATCTGTGATGTAAGATGCAAGGAAAGACATCCTGGACATTTTGACAACTCAAAGAAAATTAAGGAGCGTGTGTGTGTTTTATTCAGTGTATGTATGTGGGAGAGTGAATGAGGGGAGGTGCCTGAGCCAACAACATGCATGTATGAATAATGTTACCTACCACAGGAAAGTACTGGTCTGTACTTGCAGTAGTTAATGTGTTATGTATGACAGGAAAGTGCTGCTCTGTATTTGCAGTAGTTAATGTGTGTTTTATTCAGTGTATGTATGTGGGAGAGTGAATGAGGGGAGGTGCCTGAGCCAACAACATGCATGTATGAATAATGTTACCTACCACAGGAAAGTACTGGTCTGTACTTGCAGTAGTTAATGTGTTATGTATGACAGGAAAGTGCTGCTCTGTATTTGCAGTAGTTAATGTGTTATCGACAATAGGAAAGTGCTGCTCCGTACAAGCAGTAGTTAACAATGTATAATGTACGGCACAATGTATAATGTACGGCAGGAAAGTGCTATTCTGTACATGCAGTAGTTGACAATGTGTTATCAACCACAGGCAAGTGCTGCTCTGTACATGCAATAGTTAACAATGTGTAATCTACCACAGAAAAGTGATCATCTGTACATGCAGTAGCTAACAATTTGTGACCTACTGCAGAAAAGTGCTGCTCAGTACTTGCTGTAGTAGACAATGTGTTATCGACCTCAGGAAAGTGCTGATCTGTACATGCAGTAGTTAATGTGTTATCTACCACAGGAAAGAGCTGCTATACAATTCCGGTAGTTAACAATGTGTTACCTACCACAGGAAAGTTCTGCTCTGTACATGCAGTAGTTAATGTGTTGCTACCACAAGAAAGTGCTGATCTGTAATTGGAGAAGTCAATATGTTACCTACCACAGGAAAGTGCTGCTCTATACATGCAGTAGTTAATGTGTTGCTACCACAAGAAAGTGCTGATCTGTAATTGGAGAAGTCAATGTGTTATCTACCACAGGAAAGTGTTAACTACTGCAAGTACAGATCAGCACTTTCCTGTGGTAGATAACACATTGTTCATTACTGCAAGTACAGATGAGCACTTTCCTGTGGTAGATTACACATTAACTACTGCAAGTACAGAGCAGCAATGTGTTATCTACCACAGGAAAGTTCTGCTCTGTACTTGCAGTAGTTAACAATGTGTTACCTACCACAAGTAAGTACTGCTCTGTAATTCCAGTGGTTAACAATGTGTTACCTACCACAGGAAAGTGCACTCTGCACTTGCAGTAATTAAGACTTTTACCTACCACAGGAAAGTACTGCTCTGTACATGCAGTAGTTAATGTGCTATCTACCACAGAAAAGTGGTGATATGCACTTGCAGTAGTGAACAATGTGTTATCTACCACAGGAAAGTGCTGCTCAGTAATTCCAGTAGTTAACAATTTGTTACCTACCACAGTAAAGTGTTGCTCAGTGCTTGCAGTAGTTATTGTGTTACCTAACACAGGAAAGTGTACACACCACAGGGAAGTGCTGCTCTGTAGTTGCAGTAGTTAACACTGTTACGTACCACAGGGAAGTGCTGCTCTGTACTTGCAGTAGTTAACAATGTGTTATTTACCAAAGGAAAGTGCTGATCTGTATATGCAGCAGTGAATGCGTTACCTACCACAGGAAAGTACTGCTCTGTACTTGCAGTAGTTAATGTGTTATCTACCACAGGAAAGTGCAGTTTTTTACTTGCAGTAGTTAATGTGTTTTCAAGAATAGGAATGTGCTGCTCTGTACTTGCTGTTGTTAATGTGTTATCTTCCACTGGAAAGTGCTCATCTGTATTTGTGGTAGTTAACAATGTTACCTACCACAGGAAAGTTATGATGTGTACTTGCAGTAGTTAATGTGTTATCTACCACATGAAAGTGCTGATCTATAATTGTGGAAGTTAACAATGTGTTACCTACCACAGGAAAGTGCTGATTTGTACTTGCAGTAGTTAATATGTCATCTTCCACAGGAATGTGCTGATCTGTACTTGCACTAGTTAAATGTGTTATCTGCCATAGAAAGTAATGCTCTGTACTTGGAGTAGTTAATATGTTATCTACCACAGGAAAGTGCTGATCTGTACTTGCAGTAGGAAGTGCTGATCTGTACTTGCAGTAGTTAATGTGTTACCTACCACAGGAAAGTGCTGTTCTGTACTTGCAGTAGTTATTGTGTTACCTACCAAAAAATGTGCAGCTCTGTACTTCCAGTAGTTAGTGTGTTATGTACTACAGGGAAGTGCTGATCTGTACTTGCAGTAGTTAATGTGTTATCTACCACAGGATAGTGCTGTTCTGTACTTGCAGTAGTTAATGTGTTACCTACCACAGGAAAGTGGTAATATGCACTTGCAGTAGTGAACAATGTGTTATCTACCACAGGAAAGTGCTGCTCAGTAATTCCAGTAGTTAACAATTTGTTACCTACCACAAGAAAGTGATGCTCAGTACTTGCAGTAGTTATTGTGTTACTTACCACCGGAAAGTGTACATACCACAGGGAAGTGCTGCTCTGTACTTGCAGTAGTTAACACTGTTACGTACCACAGGGAAGTGCTGCTCTGTACTTGCAGTAGTTAACAATGTGTTATTTACCAAAGGGAAGTGCTGCTCTGTACTTGCAGTAGTTAATGTGTTATTTACCAAAGGAAAGTGCTGATCTGTAAATGCAGCATTGAATGCGTTACCTACCACAGGAAAGTACTACTCTGTACTTGCAGTAAACGTATTATCTACCACAGGAAAGTGCAGTTTTTTACTTGCAGTAGTTAATGTGTTTTCAAGCATAGGAATGTGCTGCTCTGTACTTGCAGTTGTTAATGTGTTATCTTCTACTGGAAAGTGCTCATCTGTACTTGTGGTAGTTAACAATGTTACCTACCACAGGAAAGTTATGATCTGTACTTGCAGTAGTTAATGTGTTATCTACCACATGAAAGTGCTGATCTATAATTGTGGAAGTTAACAATGTGTTACCTACCACAGGAAAGTACTACTCTGTACTTGCAGTAGTTAACGTGTTATCTACCACAGGAAAGTGCAGTTTTTTACTTGCAGTAGTTAATGTGTTTTCAAGCATAGGAATGTGCTGCTCTGTACTTGCAGTTGTTAATGTGTTATCTTCCACTGGAAAGGGCTCATCTGTACTTGTGGTAGTTAATGTTACCTACCACAGGAAAGTTATGATCTGTACTTGCAGTAGTTAATGTGTTACCTACCACAGGAAAGTGCTAATTTGTACTTGCCGTAGTTAACAATGTGTTACCTACCACAGGAAAGTGCTGCTCTGTACTTGCAGTAGTGAATATGTCATCTTCCACAGGAATGTGCTGATCTGTACTTTTACTAGTTAATGCGTTATCTGCCATAGAAAGTAATGCTCTGTACTTGGAGTAGTTAATATGTTATCTACCACAGGAAAGTACTGATCTGTACTTGTAGTAGTTAACAGTGTGTTTCCTATCACAGGAAAGTGCTGATCTGTACTTCCAGTAGGAAGTGCTGATCTATACTTGCAGCAGTTAGTGTGTTACCTACCACAGGAAAGTGCTGTTCTGTACTTGCAGTAGTTACTGTGTTACCTACCAAAAAAAAGTGCAGATCTGTACTTCCAGTAGTTAGTGTGTTATGTACTACAGGGAAGTGCTGATCTGTACTTGCAGTAGTTTATGTGTTATCAGATATTGCTGTTCTGTACTTTTAATAGTTAATGTGTTACCCTCCACATGAAAGTCCTGATCTGTAGTTGCAGTAGTTAATGTGTTACCAACCACAGGAAAGTGCTGATCTGTACTTGCAGTAGTTAGCAATGTGTTATCTACCACAGGATAGTGCTGTTCTGTACTTGAAGTAGCAAATGTGTTATCTACCACAGGATAGTGCTTTTCTGTACTTGCAGTAGTTGATGTGTTACCTACCACAAAAGTGCTTATCTGTTCTTGCAGTAGTTAGCAATGTGTTATCTACCACAGGATAGTGCTGTTCTGTACTTGAAGTAGTAAATGTGTTATCGACCAGAGGATAGTGCTTTTCTGTACTTGCAGTAGTTGATGTGTTACCTACCACAAAAGTGCTTATCTGTTCTTGCAGTAGTTAACAATGTGTTAGCAATGTGTTATCTACCACAGAAAAGTGCTGATCTGTACATGCAGTAGTTAACAATATGTTACTTACCACAATAAAGTACTGCTCTGTAAATGCAGTAGTTAATGTGGTATCTACCACAGTAAAGTGCTGCTCTTTACTTGCAGTAATTAAAGTGTTACCTACCACAGGAAATTACACGTGTGTACTTGCAGTAGTTAATGTGTTATCTACCACAGGAAAGTGCTGCTCTTTACTTGCTCTTGTTAACAATATTACCTCCCACAGGAAAGTGCTGATCTGTACTTGCAGTAGTTAATGTGTTACCTACCACTGGAAAGTGCTCTCTGTCCTTGCAATAGTTAATGTGTTATCTAACACAGGAAAGTGCTGCTCTGTACCTACCACAAAAGTGCTTATCTGTTCTTGCAGTAGTTAACAATGTGTTATCTACCACAAGTGCTGATCTGTACTAGCAGTAGTTAATGTGTTACCTGCCACAGAATGTACTGCTCTGTACATGCAGTAGTTAATGTGTTTTCTACAAGAGGAATGTACTACTCTGTACTTGCAGTAGTTAATGTGTTATCTACCACAGGGAATTGCTGAACTGTACTTGCCGTAGTTAATGTGTTAACTACCACAGGAAAGTGCTGCTCTTTACTTGCAGTAATTCACAATGTCTTACCTACCCCAGGAAAGTACTGCTATGTACTTGCAGTAGTTAATGTGTTATCTACCACAGGAAAGGGCTGTTTTTTACTTAAAGTAATTAAAAATGTTACCTACCACAGGAATGTGCTGATCTGTATAAGCAGTAGTTAACAGTGTGTTACCTACCACAGGAAAGTGTTGCTCTGTACATGCAGAAATTAACAATGTGTAATCAATCACAAGAAAGTGCTGATCTGTACTTGCAGTAGTTAATGTGTTACTTAACACAGGAAAGTACTGCTCTGTACTTGCAGTAGTTATTGTGCTATCTACCACAAAAGTGCTTATCTGTTCTTGCAGTAGTAAACAATATGTTATCTACCACAGGAAAGTGCTGACCTGTACTTGCAGTAGTTAATGTGTTATCTACCACAAGAAAAGTGCTGAGCTGTACTTGCCATAGTTAATGTGTTATCTACCACAGGAAAGTGCTGATCTGTACTTGCAGAAGTTAATGTATTACCTACCACAGGAAAGTACTGCTCTGTACTTGCAGTAGTTAATGTGTTATCTACCACAGGAAAGTGCTGATCTGTACTTGCAGTAGTGAACAATGTGTTATCTACCGCAGGAAAGTGCTGCTCTGTAATTCCAGTAGTTAACAATGTGTTACCTACCACAGGTAAGTTCTGCTGTGTACTTGCAGTAATGCGTTAGCTACCACAGGAAAGTGTTGCTCTGTACTTGCAGTAGTTATTTATTTACTATAAATTTTAATATGCTATGCTGATTGTGTTTAATAAAATGTAGTTTTATTCTAAGCTTGGATCTAAGTTATTTTAAAACATGTTTTTGTTACAAGTGCCCTATGCAAATGGGGAGTAAGTGTTGCTATGTTTCATTGCCTCATTTTTAATTGCTTAATTGCCTTTTAACTAGCTTGGTTAGCTGGTTCTTAAATAGTTGTGTGTAGGAATTGTTTTCAGGATCTGAGGAAGGCACATGCCGAAAATGCTTATCCTATTCTTGTCTTTGTTGTATTAAAATTCCAGTTTTATGTCTATGGTGTTACGCTCCTTTTTTGTTTTCTTCTAATGTGTTATGTACCACAGGAAAGTGGTGATCTGTACTTGCAGTAGTTAGCGATGTGTTATCTACAACAGAAAAGTGCTGATTTGTACATGCAGTAGTTTAAAATGTGTGACCTACCACAAGTGCTGCTTTGTACTTGCAGTAGTTGACAATGTGTTATCGATCACAGGAAAGTGCTGCTCTGTACATGCAATAGTTAATGTGTAATCTACCACAGAAAAGTGCTGATCTGTACTTGCAGTATGAACAATGTGTTGCCTATCCCAGGTAAGTGCTGCTCTGTGCTTGCAGTAGTTAACCCTAATGCCTACCACAGGAAAGTGCACTCTGCACTTGCAGTACTTAACACTTTTACCTACCACAGGAAAGTGCTGCTCTGTACTTGCAGTAGTTAATGTGTTATCTACCACAGGAAAGTGTTGATCTGTACTTGCAGTAGTGAACAATGTGTGATCTACCACACAGTAATTCCAGTAGTTAATTTGTTACCTTTCACAGGAAAGTGCGGCTCTGTACTTGCAGTAGTTATTGTGTTACCTACCACAGGAAAGTGTGGCTCTGCACTTGCAGTAGTTAACACTGTTACCTACCAGAGGAAAGTGCTGCTTTGTACTTGCAGTAGTTAATGTGTTACCTACCACAGGAAAGTGCACTCTGCACTTGCAGTGGTTCACACTTTTACCTAACACAGGAAAGTGCTGTTCTGTACTTGCAGTAGTTAATGTATTATCTACCACAGGAAAATGCTGATGTGTACTTATAGTAGTTAACAACGTTATCTACCACACGAAAATGCTGTTCTTTAATTGCGGTAGTTAATGTCTGATGTACCACAGGAAAGTGCTGCTCTGTATTACTATAAGTTTTAATATGCTATGCTGATTGTCTTTAACAAAATGTAGTTTTGTTCTAATCTTGGATTTAAATTATTTTAAAACATGTTTTTGTTACAAGTGCACAATGCAAATAGGAAGTAAGTGTTGCTATGTTTCATTGCCTCATTTTTTAATTGCTTAATTGCCTTTTAACTAGATTGGTTAGCTGGTTCTTAAATAGTTGTGTGTAGGAATTGTTTTCATGATCTGAGGAAGGCACATGCCAAAAGTGCTTATCCTGTTCTTGTTTTTGTTGTATTAAAGATCCAGTTTTATGTCTATGGTGTTACGTTCCTTTTTTTTCTTCTAATGTGTTATGTACCACAGAAAAGTGCTGATCTGTACATGCAGTAGTTTGCAATGTGTGACCTACCACAGGAAAGTGCTGCTTTGTACTTGCAGCAGTTGACAATGTGTTATCGACCACAGCAAAGTGCTGCTCTGTACATGCAGTAGTTAATGTGTAATCTATCAGAGAAAAATGCTGATCTGTACTTGCAGTAATGAACAATGTGTTACCTACCCCCAGGTAAGTGCTGCTCTGTACTTGCAGTAGTTAACTCTAATACCTACCACAGGAAAGTGCACTTTGCACTTGCAGTAGTTAACACTTTTACCTACCACAGGAAAGTGCTGCTCTGTACTTGCAGTAGTTAATGTGCGATCTACCACAGGAAAGTGCTGCTCAGTAATTCTAGTAGTTAAAAATTTGTTACCTACTACAGGAAAGTGCTGCTCTGTACTTGCAATAGTTATTGTGTTACCTACCACAGGAAAGTGTTGCTCTGCACTTGCAGTAGTTAACACTGTTACCTACCACAGGCAAGTGCTGCTCTGTACTTGCAGTAGTTAAAGTGTTATTTACCAAAGGAAACTGCTGATCTGTATATGCAGTAGAGAATGCGTTACCTACCACAGGAAAATACTGCTCTGTACTTGCAGTAGTTAATGTGTTATCTACCATAGGAATGTACTGATCTGTACTTATGGTAGTTAACAATGTTGCCTACCACACGAAAATGCTGTTCTTTAATTGCGGTAGTTAATGTCTGAGCTATCACAGGAAAGTGCTGCTCTGTATTTGCAGTAGTGAATGTATTATTTACCACAGGAAAGTGCTGATCTGTACTTGCAGTAGTTAACAATGCGTTACCTACCATTGGAAAGTGCTCTCGGTATTTGAAGTAGTTTACACTGCTACCTACCACAGGAAAGTGCTGCACTGTACTTGCAGTAGTTAACAATATGTTATCTACCAGAGGAAAGTGCACTCTGTACTTGTAGTAAACACTCTTACCTACCGCAGTACAGTACTGCTCTGTACTTTCAGTAGTTAATGTGTTACCTACCACAGGAAAGTACTGCTCTGTACTTTCAGTATGTAATGTGTTATCTACCACATGAAAGTGCTGCACTGCACTGTACTTGCAGTAATTAACAATGTATTATCTATGACAGGAAAGTGCTGCTCTGTTCTTGCAGTAGTTAACAATGTGTTATCAACCACATGAAAATGCTGATCTATAACTGCAGTAATTAATATGTTATGCACTACAGGAAAGTGGTGATCTGTACTTGCAGCAGATAATGTTTTATCTACCACAGGAATGTGCTGATCTGTACTTGCAGTAGTTAATGTGTTATCTGCCATAAAAAGTAATTCTCTGTACTAGGAGTAGTTAATGTTTTATCTACCACAGGGAAGTGCTGATCTGTACTTTCAGTAGTTAATGTGTTACCTACCCACAGGAAAGTGCTGATCTGTATTTGCAGTAATTAATGTGTTATCTACCACAGGAAGGTGCTTCTCTGTACTTGCAGTAGTTAATGTGTTACCTCCCACAGAAAAGTGCAGATATGTACTTCCAACAGTTAAAAATGTGTTATCTACCACAGGGAAGTGCTGCTCTATACTTGCAGTAGTTAATGTGTTATCTACCACAGGAAAGTGCTTCTCTGTACTTGCAGTAGTTAATATGCTACCCTCCACAGGAAAGTGCTGATCTGTACTTGCAGTAGTTAATGCATTACCTACCACAGGAAAGTGCTGATCTGTACTTCCAGTACCTACCACAGGAAAGTGCAGATCTGTACTTGGAGTAGTTAAAGTGTTATCTACCACAGGAAAGTACTGCTCTGTACATGCAATAGTTAATGTTTTATCTACCACAGGAAAGTACTCTCTGTACTTGCAGTTGTTAACAATGTATAATCTAACACAGGAAAGTGCTGCTCTGTACTTGCAGTAGTTAACGTGTTACATGCCACAGAATGTACTGCTCTGTACTTGCATTAGTTAATGTGTTATCTATCACAGGAAAGTGCTGCTCTGTACTTGCAGTAGTTAATGTGTTATCTACTACAGGAAAGTGCTGATCTGTACTTGCAGTAGTTAACATGCATTATCTACCACAGGAAAGTGCTGAGCGGTACTTGCCGTAGTTAATGTGTTAACTACCATAGGAAAGTACTGCTCTTTACTTGCAGTAATTAATGTCTTTCCTGCCACAGGAATGTACTGCTAGGTATTTGCTGTAGTTAATGTGTTATCTACCACAGGAAAGTGCTTTTCTTTACTTGCAGTAGTTAACAATGCTACCTACCAGAGAAAAGTGCTGATCTGTACTTGTAGTAGTTAACAATGTGTTACCTACCACAGGAAAGTGTTGCTCTGTACATGCAGTAATTAACAATGTGTAATCTACCAAAGGAAAGTGCTGATCTGTACCTGCAGTAGTTAATGTGGTACCTACCAGAGGAAAGTACCACTCTGTACTTGCAGTATTAATCTTATCTACCACAAAAGTGCTTATCTGTTCTTGTAGTTAATATGTTATCTACCACATGAAAGTGCTTATCTGTACTTGCAGTAGTTAATGTGTTACATGCCACAAAATGTACTGCTCTGTACTTGCAATAGTTAATGTGTTATTTACCACAGGAAAGTGCTGATCTGTACTTGCAGTAGTTAATGTGTTACATGCCACAAAATGTACTGCTCTGTACTTGCAATAGTTAATGTGTTATTTACCACAGGAAAGTGTTGATCTGTACTTGCAGTAGTTAATGTGTTACATGCCACAAAATGTACTGCTCTGTACTTGCAATAGTTAATGTGTTATTTACCACAGGAAAGTGCTGATCTGTACTTGCAGTAGTTAATGTGTTATCTACTACAAGAAAAGTGCTTTGCTGTACTTGCTGTAGTAAATGTATTATCTACCACAGGAAAGTCCTGATCTGTACTTGCAGAAGTTAATGTGTTACCTACCACAGGAAAGTACTGCTCTGTACTTGCAGTAGTTAATGTGTTATCTACCAAGGTAAGTGCTGCTCTGTACTTGCAGTAGTTAACAGTGTGTTAGCAACCACAGGAAAGTGCTGCTCTGTACTTGCTGTAGTTAACAATGTGTTACCTACCACAGGAACACTTGCAGCAGTTAATAATTTTACCTACCAGAGGAAAGTGCTGATCTGTACTTGCAGTAGTTAATGTGTTATCTACCACAGGAAAGTGTTGATCTTTACTTGCAGTTGTTAATGTGTTACCTACCACAAGAAAGTCCTACTCTGTACTTGCATTAATGTGTTATGTACCACATGAAAGTGCTGATCTGTACTTGCAGTAGTTATTGTGTTACCTACCACAGGAAACTGCTGATCTGTACTTGCATTAGATAACAATGTGTTATCTACCACAGGAAAGTGCTGCTCTGTACTTGCAGTAGTTAATGTGTTATCTACCACAGAAAAGTGCTATGTACTTTCAGTAGTTAACAAGGTGTTACCTACCACATGAAAATGCACTCTGCACTTGCAGCAATTCACACTTTTACCCAACACAAAAAAATGCTGCTCTGTACTTGCAGTAGTTAATGTGTTATTTACCACAGGAAAGTGCTGATCTGTATATGCAGTAGAGAATGCATTACCTACTACAGGAACATACTGCTCTGTACTTGCAGTAGTTAATGTGTTATCTACCATAGGAAAGTGCTGATCTGTACTTATGATAGTTAATGTTACCTACCACAGGTTCTTTAATTGCGGTAGTTAATGTCTGATCTACCACAGGAAAGTGCTGCTCTGTACTTGCAGTAGTTAACAATGTATTATTTACCACAGGAAAGTGTACTCTGTACTTGCAGTAAACACTGTTACCTACCACAGGAATATACTGCTCTGTACTTTCAGTATGTAATGTGTTATCTACCACAGGAGAGTGCTGCACTGTACTTGCAGTAATTGAAGTGTCATCTGTGACAGGAAGGTGCTGCTCTGTACTTGCAGTAGTTAATGTGTTATCTACCACAGGAAAGTGATGATCTGTACTTGGAGTAGTTAATGTGTCATCAACCACAGGAAAATGCTGATCTATAATTGTGGTAGTTAACAATGTGCTTTGCACTACAGGAAAGTGCTGATCTGTACTTGCAACAGTTAATGTGTTATCTACCACAGGAAAGTGCTGCTCTCTACTTGCAGTAGCTATTGTGTTACCTACTACAGGAAAGTGCTGATCTGTACTTGCAGTAGTTAATGTGTTATCTGCCACAGAAAGTAATGCTGTGTACTAGGAGTAGTTAATGTTTTATCTACCACCGGAAAATGCTGATCTGTACTTGCAGCAGTTAATGTGTTATCTACCACAGGAAAGTGCTTCTCTGTACTTGCAGTAGTTAATGTGTTACCTCCCACAGGAAAGTGCAGATCTGTATTTCCAAAAGTTAAAGTGTTATCTACCACAGGAAAGTACTGCTCTCTACATGCAGTAGTTAATGTTTTATCTATCACAGGAAAGTGCTGCTCTTTACTTGCAGTAATTAACAAAGTGTTACTTGCCACAGGAAAGTGCTGTGTACTTGCAGTAATTAATGTCTTATCTACCAAAGGAAAGTGCTACTCTTTACTTGTGCTAGTTAACAATGTTGCCTACCACAGCAAAGTGCTGCTCTGTATTTGCAGTAGCTAATATGTAACCTACCACAAAAGGGCTTATCTGTTGTTGCAGTAGTTAATGTGTTATTTACCACAGGAAAGTACTGATCTGTACTTGCAGTAGTTAATGTGTTACATGCCAAAAAATGTACTGCTCTGTACTTGTAGTAGTTAATGTGTCATCTACCACAGGAAAGTACTGCTCTGTACTTGCAGTAGTTAATGTGTTATCTACTACAGGAAAGTGCTGATCTGTACTTGCAGTAGTTAATGTGTTATCTACCACAGGAAAGTGCTGAGCTGTACTTGCCTTAGTTAATGTGTTAACTACCATAGGAAAGTGCTGCTATTTTCTTGCACTAATTACTGTCTTACCTGCCACAGGAAAGTACTGCTAGGTACTTGCAGTAGTTAACAATGTTACCTACCACAGGAAAGTGCTGATCTGTACTTGTAGTAGTTAATGTGGTACCTACCACAGGAAAGTGTTCTCTGTACTTGCAGTAGTTAACACTTTTACCTACCACAGGAAAGGGCTGCTCTGATCAAGCAGTAGTTAACAATATGTTACCTACCACAGGAAACTGCTTATCTATACTTGCAGTAGTTAATGTGGTACCTACCACAGGAAATTACCGCTCTGTACTTGCAGTAGTTAATGAGTTATCTACCACAAAAGTGCTTATCTGTTCTTGCAGTAGTTAATAATATGTTATCTACCACATGAAAGTGCTTATCTGTACTTGCAGTAGATAATATGTTACCTGCCACAGAATGTACTGCTCTGTACTTGCAATAGTTAACGTGTTATCTACCATAGGAAAGTGCTGATCTGTACTTGCAGTAGTTAACAATGTGTTCTCTACCACAAGAAATGTGCTGAGCTGTACTTGCCATAGTTAATGTATTATCTACCACAGGAAAGTGCTGATCTGTACTTGCAGTAGTTAATGTCTAACCTACCACAGGAAACTGCTGCTCTGCACTTGCAGTAGTTAATGTGTTATCTACCAGGGTAAGTGCTGCTCTGTACTTGCAGTAGTTAAAACTGTTATCTACCACAGGAAAGTGCTACTCTGTACTTGCAGTAGTTAACAATGTGTTACCTACCACAGGAAAGTGTGCTCTACACTTGCAGTAGTTAACACTTTTACCTACCACAGGAAAGTGCTGACATGTACTTGCAGTGGTTAACAATGTGCTATCTACCACAGGAAAGTGATGATCTGTACTTGGAGTAGTCAACCTGTTACCTACCACAGGAAAGTGCTGATCTGTACTTGGAGTAGTCAACCTATTACCTACCACAGGAAAGTGCTGATCTGTACTTGCAGTAGTTAATGTGTTATCTACCACAGGAAAGTGCTAATGTTTACTTGCAGTAGTTAATGGGTTACCTACCACAGGAAAGTCCTACTCTGTACTTGCATTAGTTAATGTGTTATGTACCACATGAAAGTGCTGATCTATACTTGCATTAGATAACAATGTGTTATCTACCACAGGAAAGTGCTGCTCTGTATTTGCAGTAGTTAATGTGTTATCTACCACAGGAAAGTGCTGCTCTGTACTTGCTGTAGTTAAAGTGTTATCTACCACAAGAAAGTACTGCTCTGTACATGCAGTAGTTAACAATGTGTTATTTTGCACATGAAAGTGCTGCTCTTTACTTCCAGTAATTAACAAAGTGTTACCCACCACAGGAATGTACTGCTGTGTACTTGCAGTAGTTAATTTTTTACCTACCACAGGAATGTGCGGCTCTTTATGTGTGCTATTTAACAATGTTACCTACCACAGGAAAGTGCTGATCTGTACCTGCAGTAAATAATGTGTTACCTGCCACAGAATGTACTGCTCTCTACTTGCTTTAGTTAATGTGTTATCTACCACAGGAAAGTGCTGATCTGTACTTGCAGTAGTTAACATTGTATTATCTACCACAGGAAAGTGCTGCTCTTTACTTGCCATAGTTAATGTGTTATCTACCACAGGAAAGTGCAGCTCTTTACTTGCGATAGTTAATGTTACCTACCACAGAATATTGCTGATCTATAATTGCAGAAGTTAATGTGTTACACAGGAAAATACTGCTCTGTACTTGCAGAAGTTAAATGTGTTATCTAGCACAGAAAAGTGCTGATCTGTACTTGCAGTACTTAATGTGTTATCTACCACAGGAAAGTGCTGCCATGTACTTCCAGTTGTTAATGTGTTACCTACCACAGGTAAATACAGCTCTGTACTTGCAGTAGTTAATGTGTTATCTACTACAGGAAAGTGCTGATCTGTACTTGCTGTAGTTAACAATGTGTTAACTACCACAGGAAAGTACTGATAAGTACTTGGAGTAGTCAACCTGCTACCTACCACAGGAAAGTGCTGATCTGTACTTGCAGTAGTTAATGTGTTATCTGTCACAGGAAAGGTCCAATCTGTACTTGCAGTAGTTAATGTTTTACCTATCACAGGAAAGTACTACTCTGTACTTGCATTAGTTAATGTGTTATGTACCACAGGAAAGTGCTAATCTGCACTTGCAGTAGTTAAGGTGTTATCTACCACAGAAAAGTGCTGCTCTGAACATGCAGCAGCTAACAATGTGTGATTTATCACAGGAAAGTGCTGCTCTGTACCTGCAGTAGTTGACAATGAGTTATCGACCACAGGAAAGTGCTGCTCTGTACATGCTGTATTTAACAATTTTTAATCTACCACAGGAAAGTGCTGCTCTTTACTTGCAGTAGTGAACAATGTGTTATCTACCACAGGAAAGTGCTGCACAGTAATTCCAATAGTTAACAGTGTGTTACCTACCACAGGAAAGTGCTGCTCTCTGCTTTCAGTTGTTAATGTGTTACCTACCACAGGAAAGGTTTTCTCTGTACTTGCAGTAGTTAACACTGTAACCTACCACAGGAAAGTGCTGCTCTCTACTTGCTTTAGTTAACAATGTGTTACCTACCACAAGTGTGCTCTGCACTTGCAGTAGTTAACAATGTGTTATTTACCTGAGGATACTGCTGATCTGTATATGCAGTAGTGAATGCATTACCTACCACAGGAAAGTACTGCTCTGTACTTGCATTAGTTAATGTGCCATCTACCACAGAAAAGGGCTGATCTGTACTTGCAGTAGTTAACAATGTATTATCTAGCACACAAATGTGCTGCTCTGTACTTGCAATAGTTAATGCGTTATCTACCACAGGAAAGAGCTGCTCATTACTTGTGATAGTTAACAATGTTATATACCACACGAAAATGCTGTTCTTTAATTGCAGTAGTTAATGTGTGACCTTCCACAGGAAAGTGCTGCTCTGTACTTGCAGTAGTTAATGTGTTTTCTACCAGAGGAAAGTGCACTCTGTACTTGCAGTAGTTTACACTGTTACCTACCACAGGAAAGTGCTGCTCTGTACTTGTAGTAGGTAACAATGTGTTATCTACCACAGGAAAATGCTGCTCTTTACTTGCGGTAATTAACAATGTGTTACCTACCACAGGAAAGTACTGTTATGTATTTGCAGTAGTTAATGTGCTATCTACCACAGGAAAGATCTGCTCTTTACTTTCGGTAGTTAATGTTACCTACCACGGGAAAGTGCTGATCAATAATTGCAGAAGTTAATGTGTTACTACAAGAAAGTACCGCTCTGTACCTGCAGAAGTTAATGTGTTATCTACCACAGGAAAGTGCTGATCTGTACTTGCAGTAGTTAACAATATGTTATCTAACACAGGAAAGTGCTGCTCTGGAATTCCAGTAGTTAATGTGTTACCTACCACAGGAAAGTGCTGCTCTGTACATGCAGTAGTTACCAATTTTTAATCTACCACAGGAAAGTACTGATCTGTACTTGCAGTAGTGAACAATGTGTTATCTACCACAGGAAAGTGCTGCACAGTAATTCCAGTAGTTAACAATGTGTTACCTACCACAGGAAAGTGCTGCTCTGTACTTGCAGTAGTTAATGTGTTACCTACCACAGGAAATGTTTTCTCTGTACTTGCAGTAGTTAACACTGCAACCTACCACAGGAATGTGCTGATCTGTACTTGCATTAGTTAATGTGTTACCTACCACAGGAAAGTGCAGATCTGTACTTGCAGTAGTTAATGTGTTATTTACCCGAGGAAAGTGCTGATCTGTATATGCAGTAGTGAATGCATTACCTACCACAGGAAAGTACTGCTCTGTAATTGCAGTAGTTAATGTGTCATCTGCCACAGGAAAGTGCGGATCTGTACTTGTAGTAGTTAGCAATGTATTATCTAGCACACAAAAGTGCTGCTCTGTACTTGCAATAGTTAATGTGTTATCTACCAAAGGAAAGTTCTGCTCGTGACTTGTGATACTTAATGTTATGTACCACACAAAAGTGTTGTTCTTTAATTGCGGTAGTTAACAACTTGTGACCTTCCACAGGAAAGTGCTTCTCTGTACTTGCAGTAGTTAATGTATTCTCTACCACAGGAAAGTGATTATCTGTACTTGTGGTAGTTAACAATGTTACCTACCACTGGAAAGTTCTGATCTGTACTTGCAGTAGTTAATGTGTTATCGACCACAGGAAAGTGCTGATCTATAATTGTGGTAGTTAATGTGTTATCTACTACAGGAAAGTGCTGATCTGTACTTGTAGTAGTTAATGTGTTACC
>NC_056749.1:756796734-756889234 GCF_019279795.1 Protopterus annectens
TTTAACAGATGTTTGTTTTTCAATTGAATTGTATAGATTATATGTCACATTAAAGGTGGGAAAAATTTTGAAATGATTTAGTGTGGTCTAATTTTTATAGCAAAAACAAGCATTTTAACAGGGGTGTGTACACTTTTTATATCCACTATATATGCATATATATATATATATATATATATATATACACATAAATAAGTAAAGGCTATATATATATATATATATATATATATATATATATTTATATATATATATATATATATATATATGGGTTTCATTACATTAGTTGAGTGTGTTTCGTTGGCAGCTGTTTATGATTGCCTACACAGCTGGTAGACCGGTGTTTGAGACAAAACAATTCCAGCAATTGGGAAATATGTTCTTACCCTGTGTTTTTGCAATTTCTGTTTTAGTATCTATAATTAGCAGGGGGTGTGAGGGGCCCCTTGCAAAATATGCTTTTTTTTGTTTGTTTTTTGCATGTCCTAAGGCTGTTTTTTTGGCAGATGCATAGTTGCTTATTGACATATGTGGTTTTGATGTACAAATGTCAATACTTAGCATGCCGATGATATATATCCATGCATATATATATATAGAGATGTACATGTATAGACAGATATATAAATATGATTGAATAAGTAAATCCCAGCGATAGGTCCCTGTGGAATCTTGCTGCGTTATTGCAATATGATTCGTAATTAATCTGCCACCTTCTGTTCTCTAGTCATGCTGCTCTCCATCTAAAAATGATGTGGATATTCCTTTATTGTCTAACGTTACTATCTGCAGCTCATGCTTTATGCTGCCAGCTACAACAGAAAAAAACACTGTACAGAATACTTTGCATATTTAATTTCAGGGCCATGATGACTTTAATATAACAAAGGGTTACAGGCTGGAATGTCTCTATGCTTTCTATATGTTTTGTATGTTGATGGAAGTTGATTGGGTCCCATTGTTCTTAATTCTCTCAGTAGTTTCCTTAGACCTATCTCCATGACCTTTCCTATGTCACTCAGTGTGCTTATAGCTCTATAGCTTCTTATTCAATCCACGGAACAATACCCTTTTCACATCAGCTTTAGTATGGTGAACTTCCACACCGCTTGAATTTCTGCATTGTTTAGAAAGCACTAACAATGCCATTTATGAGTTTTACCAACCCGCATCTTAATGTATTCACATCCCGTTTAGTAATGGGATCCAGTCCCACTTGACTCAAAAGGGTTATATCCTCATTTGTTATCCTAAAGCTTTATCTCTCTACCACACCTGATATCCTTAAAAATCAAGTAAAAAGGGTATTTTGCCACATTTTCTTTTGTTTTTGCTGTAATTATTATCACATCAGGTAATGTGAGCTTTCTGTTTCTTAAATATGTATGAAGACATAAGTGGAAAAACAATATGTAGTCCAGTAAGTAACTCATGGTATTGAACTGAAGGAACTATACATGATAATTCTTTCCATGGCTTTACATATGAGACCAGTGAGACTTATGGGTCTGCAATTTTAAGGATCTGTAGATGGCCCGCCTTTGTGCAGAGGGATGACTGTTGCTGTTCTCCTTTCATGAGGCACTAGGCCTGTTTGGAGGCTACAGTTAATTAGTAATTCCAGAGGGCCTGATAGGTCATGTTCCATGCCATTCAGAAGGCATTCTGGGAAAGTGTTCTTGGCCTTAGACACAGCATTAAGGATCTGTTGTCTAGTGATGGCAGGGAAAGTTAAATTTTATGGTATTTCATGAGGGCAAGTTGAGGGAGAGATAACTCTAAAGTTGGATCTGAATTTGTCATCCAGCAGGTTTGTTATATATTCTGGCTTAATATAGGTGTCTAAAATTCATCAGCTCCACACTGGAAGACAGGGGCTACCAAGAAAATGAGGCAACTGGACTTTATTTTCAGATAACCAGGCTGGCAGAGAAAAATGAAAACAAAGAAACAATCCTGTTGCAGCAGCCTGATTAATTTCGGATTACTAGAACATGCAGAATGGTACGGAGAGTAAAGTACATTCTGAAGATAGAGAGTATTAGCAGACTATAAATCACTAGTTTACCACACTATCTACTATGGAATAAAATTTTTAATTCATATGAAAATTTTGTCATATTTTTACCGTACAAGGCCCCAGAACCACAGTTTGCTCATCTGGTGTCCAGTGCAATTTCACAAACTGGTGCCCACTTATTTCAACTTTGAGCCGAGTGGCAAAAAAAAAAAAAAGCTCTCTCCTGAAGGTCTTATCACAGATGAAGAAATAATAATAATAATAATAATAATAATAATAATAATAATAATAATAATAATAATAATAATAATAATAATAATAATAATAATAATAATAATAATAATAATAATAATAATAATAATAATAATAATAATAATACAAAATGTCACTCCTGCTCTGAAGCTCTGCCTCCTACAGTTTACAAAATGCTGCACTGGCTTTTCAATTTTGAAATTGTGATGTCCTGGATTCTCAAATGAATTCTAGTTCAGCCACCAGCACACCATGCTCATTCATTTGTCATCACCAGGGAGGGGGGGGGGGCAGTGATGACACAGCCATTATTCAAGCAGCTGAAAGAGATTAATTTTTGTTTTCTTTGTTAGTTGTCCTGTAAGTGACTCATTTTTCTTGTTTGTTTGCTTTCTGTCTGTAATTCCTATCACAGTGTGTGACATGCATTATTTTCAGCTCCTTGCTCTCACCCTACATCACTGGTTATTCCAGTGACCTGATCATTCATCATGCCTCAGTCATGTAAGTCACAATAAGGGTTTTAGCATCAGCGCCATGAAACTGATGAACGCATATGAATGCAATTTTCTCCAAGTTACTGAAATAATGTTTATCTCTTAATACTGTATGCACGTGGTACTGGTATTCAAGTGTAATCCCCATCTGCTATTTCATGACAACAAGTCTAGTGACCTCAAAAGTAGTAATACGTCTTGGACATGCTAAATTGGATCTTTTTCTATACAGTTTACAGCTTATGTATTTACAGGTGTTCACTGAGTGAAGTTTAGGGTTATAGTTCGGGTCTATATTAGATGCTCGACCGCTTAAATGTTCGAATCTCTAAAGGTCAACCTTTAGAGATCGAACAGTTAAGCAATCGAAATTTTACAAAAATTAAAAAAAAAAAAAAAAACACAGAAAAAAAAACTAAAGGGTTTAAGCAGGGGGGCAAGCCCCCTGCACCCCCCATGTGGAGGGCTGCACCCCCACGCCCCCCTTACTTTAATATACCAACTCTGAAATCGCACTACAGTGTAGGGAATGGGAAATTTTCCATTTCCGCACTGTAGTTTACTGAAGTGCGATCTCAGAGTTGGTATATTTAAGTAGCGGGGTGGGGGTGCCTGGCTTGCCCCCGTGCCTAAACCCTTTCTACATGTTTGTTTTTTTTATATACTTTTTTACTATTTCGAATGTTTAAGTGTTCAATCTTTAAAGGTTGACCTTTACAGATTCAAACATTTAAGCGTTCATTCTAGTAATATAGACCCTTATAGTTCTTACTATAGTACAAGATACTGAGTAAGTTGTGGATTTTTTTAAATTAAAGGCCAAAATGTTAATTTTTACTTTCTCACCTTATGAATGTATATTCTTACAATGTGTCATTTGTGAAAAATTTTAAGCAACATAGGTGCTTTCCAAATTATTTAAAAAGTAAATACAATTAAAATCTGTGCCAATGCAGCTACTCTGAAGAAAGTACCCTGACACAATGGAGCTTAAGTGTCTTCAGAAGGTTAAGCATAAAACTGGTTGGAAATATAAAAAGTAATGATTTTTGTGGAAAATATGTTTAAATTGTTTTCATTTTTAAACAATTACATCTGTAGAATATTCAATTGCTTTATGTTACAAAAAAATAAAAAAATATTCAGAAAGAAATGGAAAACACTATTTATTCTGTGCATTAACTTTGTGTTTTCAGACATGCAAATTAACAATAGAGCATCAGCTGGCTGAAACTAATAACTGACTGTGCACTTCCAGTGAGAATGTCAAGCTGAATGATGTACGACCAGAATGCTAGCATTTTCCTTTAGTGTTGTAACTAGCAGCTACTAATTACAGCGAATGGCCAGACTAGAGGCATCTGCTAGGACTGGCTTCAACTATGCTAGAGCATAAGAAATGTCACTGAAATTACTAGCCCTCTGTGTCACATTCATGTTTCATTGTTTTCCAAAAGGCTGCCTGATGGGTATTTCTTTATACCTGACCTGAAAGCTAATCTGCATCAACTAAATGTGTTAACTCTGTTTTGAAACATGTCTACCAGTAACATATCATAAGATGTTGGGAGTCTGAAGCTAATAAATGCCTGTATGTTTCCAGTAAGCAAATGTCATGATGAGTAACATATGGACACAATGTTGCATTTTGCCTCCTATAGTGTTACATGTGACAACTGCTAATTATCCAAGCCACTGTAGTCCCAAATTATCATCTAGTAATATCAAGCATGCAATGTACAGCTTCCTTTTCTGCTGTCTACTTTAGTAAATGATACCCATCTGTCCTAAATGCAACATCTTAAAGATAGTCTTGAAAAGAGATAAGGTCATGCACAGCATACATGCATGCATGCATGCATGCAGCACATACTAATGCAAAAGCGGCATGCATTCAAGTCCATGATGTATTAATTCTGTATATACAACTGGAAACAGCAATACTCCTTGTAGCCCATATTACTAATCGTGAAGTAATACCTAAATACATTGTTAAGGCTGCTGATTACATAAAACAGCAATAAGCAGATGGTTCCTTCGCTTCAACTAAGGATATGATCTAGTCAGTGCAGAATTGCAGTGTAATTTTGTTGTTCTAATGGACTGCCAAGAAAGCTGAAACTGAAAGCTTCCTAAACGCCTCTCTTTTTCACTAATGACTTCTTAAATTATCACCATAAGGTCCCGATCAATGCATTTTGACATTCATAGAAATTCAAATGACAGGAAGGAGAAAACATCTTGAGTGGGACTTTATCACCTGAATTCAGTGAATGCTTCATTCATTTAAAGATTTTAACTCAGACTTACCTGTAATGAAGGTTGTTACCTGCAAAGAGCCCTTTTTCATCTTTATAAAAATGAAAAGCCCTTCCACTGTTCAAATCTAGAAAATAGAAACATTAAACTTGATAAAACTATGTAGGTATCTGGCCTCTCTCAAAATGGAAAGACTTTGGCCGTTACTGCCATTTTATGTAATCCATCTCTTCATTGTGTACATTTACCTTGGCAATTTCTTACAGATATGGGTCGATGACATACACCTGTGAATTCATTTCGGCACAAAATCTGTCTGTCCTAAATAAAATGGTAAATCCAGGAATAACCCTCTCTGTTAGAACTGTTGGAACTTGTTCTTCTTTCGGCTTTTCCTGATTAGGGGTCGCCACAGTCGAACTCCGGTCCACTAATGATTGGCAGTAGATTTTTACGGTGCCGAGGTGCCAGCCCGACACTCAACCTTCAACGAAGGCATGCCCATTCATGCATGTCTTTCGAATGCCACTTGACCGCGGGGAGGACATGCAGACTCCACACAGAAGGCATTCCAGCCGGGAATCGAATGGGAAAAAATCTTGCTGTGAGGCAACAATGCTGCAGCTGCACCACCGCAGCTATTGGAACTACCAAATTAAAACTGTCAACTACAGAAACTAAACCTATACACTTCACATCTTCCACCTTCTATCCCCTTACTTTTGAACTGTTTATTCACCTACCACCAACTATCTGTCCTCTGCCTTTTCTCCAGACTTTCAGCCATTAATAATTCCACTTATTTCTATAGTTCTTCATTGTAGTGTAGTCTTCATATTGTGTGGGTAATAGAGGGCTATGAGACTCTTGCTTTCCCCTTTCTACCCATATTTGTCTTATTTTTTTAGCTGGCCTATAAATATTATATATATCATGAGAATAAAGACATTAACTATATTCATGAGGACAGTCATATCATTTGTTCCCATGTTTGCTATCCACTGCTCCTTTTTGATCACATTTACTTCTAAGAACTCATAGTTTCCCACTACCTTACATAGATGGATAAATATATATCTAACCATCAGTCAGCACCTCAAATTATATATCAAGCATATCACTCATTCCTTCACTCTCCCAATCTGTTCTTGTATTTTGTCCATGTATCCTCCTGTCACATCAACTATTGCTTCTCTGCTGCCGAGATCAAGGGTCATTATATCCTATCACAGGTAATGATAAGATGGTCGACTCCATTACTGTCATGAACACAATTCTAGAAGTAGTTTTAAGATGTCATTCAGCTCTCCAAGTAGGATAACATGGCAGAAGTGACCCCATTTTAAGTAATTCTACCAAAGTATGTGTATGGTTGCTAGCATCCTGCATGTACATGGCTTCAACTCCCATATCCCTTACCTAAATATAATAACACCAAGGTCACAGCAACTTTTAAGAAAGGGACATGCTTTGATGGTTGACATACTCAACAAGTTGGTTCTTTATATAACTAACTGTTTTACCCTTGTTTTGTCCATCTAGCATCCTCCTCTGATACCCTACTGAACCTGTCATTTTGACAGAAGTATTAGCTCAATCATCTACATGTTTTCCTTACAGTGACAACTGGAAGAAGGAAGTGATGTCATTATGCATTGTGGTGGTCACACATTTTTACTTTAACCCTAACATCCCTGTTATGTTTATAACGTCTCCATGTTGTCTGCACCTGGAGATGCAGGTATACTTCCCCCAGGTGGTGCATGTGCTGTACCACTAAAGCAAATGCATTTGCAACAGTCTTACACCTGGTCCATTTGCAGCCACTGCCCCCTAAGGTGGGTAACTTGGCTTTAACCATTCCAATCCCACCTTCCTGTGCCAGGCCTTTTGCCACTACACTTATTAGTTAAACTTTGTCTAGGGTATAATCTGAGCCTTCTCTGTCTATGTTAGAGAGTCAGTTACATCTTGTCATTCCGGATATTAATTATTGTACTGTAAACATATTGTCTTTGACATTATAGCATTTTCCAGGGATCTTTTTCCTTGGGCCCCTGATATAAAATGGGCCATGCCCAGTTAGATCTTCATGGCTATCAAACACAAATAAAATAAAGAGTTGTTCCCAAAATCTGGAATTCTGCATCAATAATTCAGTCCTTTAAATGAACTCAGTTATCATTTCTGTTTTTATCATTGTTCTAAAATTTTACAAAATATATACAGTCACAGTTTTATCTTTTTTCCACAAATATTACTGAATTAAAATAATCTCATTAAGCCAGGAGAATGATAGCATATGGATACAAATGAAATGAGGAGGTAAAAGGAGACCCATTCATTCAACAAATTTCAAACATTAATGACAGTATGTTTAGTCAGCAAGCAGTTCTAATATTAAAATACTGCAGTTTGCATAAAACTAGCAATCCAATCAGTATGACTCATTTAAAATACTAACCAAATTCTAAACTGTCTTGCAAGTTATAATATGTGGGCATTCACAAACTGCTCAACCTTGTTTCAGGCAGGATACATACCAATATGTAGCCTCTAGCAAATAGAGCCAGGAATCTAATGCACAACAGTGCATGCAAATGCAACATTCTGTGCATGTAAATGCAGCATTCTGAGGGAGGGATAAATGCAAAATAGCCAATCTAATGTACACTGCACGCAAATGCGGCATTCTGAGGGAGTGATAAATGCAAAATAACCAATCTAATATACAACAATGCATGCAAATGCAGCATTCTGAGGGAACGATAAATTCAAAATAGACTAATGTACAACACCCCATGCAAATGCGACATTCTCAGGGATTGATAAATGCAAAATAGACAAGTTCCCTGCTCTGCAGCATTACTACGAGATGGAAAAATAGTGATTTAGTGGCTCAAAGACAAACTCAACCACACTTTGTATGTTTAATAACAGTGTTGTTTCAAAATTAGTAGAAGCAAAGTTAGCCTGTCAGTGTTACTTTTTGCAAGACATTATGTAGTAGAAGTGCAAAAGAGGGCTTACCTTTGAAGTTAAAGCAGTTGCATTTTTAAATCAATGTGTGACAACCCACCACTGCCAACCATAATCAAGGACCCTCAATCCTTACTGCCACCCCTGGCAACAGTGGGGGACATTCACTGAGTGGATAAAGGGTATACACACAGTGTTTACAGATGTGGCTCTCTGCATCAATTGCAATTTCCCTTAAGAGCACACAGAGAATGCATTCAGTCTGGGGCTGGGTTCTTCCTCCAGATCCCCAATAAGACTCCCTACTGGCACAGTTATAGAGTTGAGATCTCAGCTGAATGACCAAGCCAAAACCTCCAGCACCCTCTCTGTCCAACCAGTGCTTTATGTCCCTGCCAAAGTAGCTGAGGCACACACTCTTAGGTTTGATTTACACACACACACACACACACACACACACACACACACACACACACACACACACACACACCTGAGAAAGGCTGTGACAGATTTACTAGCTATGCCCCCTTCTGCCGAGACTATAAGGTAGTTTCCACTGCCACCAGTCACTCCTTGACATCTACTTTAGGGCCTTAACAAAGGATGTCCAATCTTACTGGTAGTATTAATATTAATAGAAATGGCAGTTTTACCAACAGCAAGGCTGTTAGGAGTGGCCCACACAGTGACACAAAATAAATATGCAAGTACTCTCAAAATTTAAATATCTACACAGATCAGCCACAATGAAAGGTTTAACTATATTCAATAATAAAAGAACAATACAACACTAAATATCTATTTACAGTGACATCAGAGTTCAAAACCACAGGAAATATTTAAGCTAACATTGCAGTACAGGCTGACACAAAAAGAAAAAAAAACATCTAAAGTACGCTTTACTATATTGCTGACTGTATCTAAGAGAATTATACTATTCATTAGAAACTTACTTCATTAGAGCAAGGCAGATGTTGTGGTGAATGGTTCTTGTCAGGTCCAAGACAGACTACAGAAAGCCCTGTCTCACTAGGAATCTTATCAAATTAATATCTAAAATATCATTGCTGGGATAGCTTGCAAAATGACAATTTCTGGCCATCTAACATCTAGTTCCAAGCCCCAAACCCTCACTACTAGAAGGTGGCAGCATTTAGCATCTGCTTGTACAAATACACAAACAAGAGCTTCTGCTCAGATCTTTGGCAGATGCTGGAAGTCATAAAACAATTGCATTCCTTCATGCTTCAAAAGTAGCAATTAGTTTACTCCAAGGACAATACAGCAAGCTTCCTAGTACAGACATTACGTCTCTGGCTGCATTGAAAACTTGAGAGATAAGCTCTTTATTATGTAGCCTATAAAGAAATTTAAGTTCAGATATTTTTCTATAGTTTGCTGGAATGAGGTTAACCCTCCAGTTTCCTTCGCTAAGCATATACATTTAAACAGTTACAATAATGCAGGTACATTTCTGTTCTTTTCCAGTAGGGCACACTGTGGTTTACATTTCAAACTCAGCACTCTACAAATACCTTTTCAACACAAACTTCTGCACAAAGCAGTTTGATATACACGACATACAGTTCTACCACATTTGTAACACAATCATCTTTTATGGATTAGTTTGATATTCATAAATAACATATAATTATTTACAAAATTACAGCTAGCTGTGCTGTCAGTACCTCATTTTGTCACACAGTGTATCAAACAATGTAATTAACTGCAAACAGAGTGAATCAACACAGTGGCTTTACATATAGTGTATACTTTATTTCCCAACATGCATCACCACATACTGATTTAATCCAGATGAATCACTATTTAAACAATTTCACTATATGCTACCTATGGTTATCAGAATTCAGCTAGCACTTTCTTTGAGGGCATATAGTAAGTCATTTGAGCTACCTGACATTGTGAATTGTCTGGGAGATGCTAATACTGAATGCAAACAAGGACATAACTATCAAGTCAAATATGTAAAATAAGGCCCTAATAAGCTTTAAAACAAGCTACTGTAAATGATTTTGGCTAAAGCATCATGGACAACAGCATTTTAACTAGTAAATCTACCCAACTTGGACTGCTTCCATTATGGACAGTGATGGTGGGAGAGTCAGACTACATGCTAAGTGCATCCACTGAACCATTAAAATATAACTCTCATATGCTGGACAGTTACATGTGTCTTTTCTTGTGGCAGCAAGCTATTCTGTATCCCTACAATTACCAGAGTCTTTACAATTCCCATGCCTAGTTCTCCTCACAATTGTATCTTCCACACAGTTTTTTTTTCATAAACTCCCAATATTTTTTCTCTTGAGCTTCTTTTCTCTGACACTTCTCAACATAAAGACTATGACTATTGTATGTTAGACTTCTTAAAAGTGGGAGATTGGCATAATGGTTAAGGTGTTTACCTTGCAGACACAAGGTGCAGGGTTTGATTCTCATATGGGGTAACTGGTTAGGCTTAAAATGGCCCACAAGGGAAATTAGCCTAGTACTAATCTATGAACCTAAGATCTTTTGTGTTCCCATGGGTAAACTCCTTTCTAGCAACTAGGTATATCACCATTATAACTGGTTTCTGATGCTCTAAAAACAGTGCACACTCCACACACCTACTCTATTGTAGCTTGACATGCTTTGTATATTTCTGCTGTCCATACATTTACATTGTAGATAACTTATTGTAGCATTAATACCTTTGCTACTCTTCATGTAATCTAATAAGAATATGTATCTGTATTCAAAGCACATCATATCTACGCAAACTGTCGATGTTGTATTCAGAGTGCAACATACTTAAACAGCTGATTTTGCTTTTGATTTGATATTAGCAATGGCATATCAAAGATTGCAGACATTTCTCATTGCAAATTTTTGTGTACAAATGAAATTCTTCAAATCTTATTTAAATGCCGCTGACAAATGTACTTGTTTTCTTTAATGTGGTTATACTTCCTGAATATTCTTCCATGGTGCCGATTATCTCTTAATAATTGTAAGTCATTCAATGAATATAAATTCAAGAACTAAATTCATATTGGAAAAAAATGGCCCTAGGCAGACTCCTTTTTCCCGACTGAAGACTAATATATTAACCATGAGGTAACACAGCATCAGAGAAAAGGGAAGCCTGTTCCACACCAACTATATCCTCTGTGAAATATCCTCTGTGAAATATACCAGTCTCTCCAAACTTTTCTATTACTGTTGCAAATGAGGTCTAGATTCCCAGATGTAGTATTTCTGATGTCATTTGGCTTGCTGATATGCAATAAATCTAGCAGTAATGAGTCAGAGAATGCCTTTTATTCCAGACACAGGTCACTACTTAACAGTCTATAGGATACTGAGTATAGTGACCGGGCTTTGAGTCAGTCCATGTAGGAATTGTTTAGGTCTCGTATCCTTTTAGTAAGGTATATTTGTGGAAGGTCAAGTTGTTGCATGTGTCTCGACAGATACATGCCTAAGGAGGCATTATATTCAATGAACGGCCTAATGAGGGCAGAGTAAAGGGGGGCAATGACATCCCTAGATTTAAATGCAAGCCCTTTGTTAATAAGTTGTGTGATATAGAAGGGCTTTCTTACAATAGACACATGTTGGTCAAAAGTTAGTTACTGTCCACATGAGTTCCAAATGTCAAACAAATGGGTCAGCTCTTAGGGGTGTATTGTCAATGTGGTAGTGCCCTGTTGTAGATGACTTTTGAAAAGATACAATAATGCATTTTTTGTCAGTAAGTTTCAGGCCATGATTTTGACACCAGTCATTTGAGACAAACCTTTTTGCAAGATGGCACTGGGGAATTCAATGACTGCACATTTTATATTGTGGTGCATATTCCATTAATATATGATGTACGATATATCTTTTGCAATTTTCTGTTAATGTCAAATAGTCAGTACATGTCCAGTTTTCTACAGCTTTATGTCTCTATCTTAATATTGATTCAATAGTTAGAATAATGGGAAACAAAATGCATAAAAATAAACAAGTGTGTACAGTTACTGCATTAAACATTTTAAATCCAATAAAATAATGTGGGACTGTTTTAATATGCTCTGGTTATCTAAAGAACTTTTGCTTATTTTTTTTTTTTTTCTTTGCTACAAAAGGTTATACCTGACCAAATCCTGGATTAACATGTATACACATTTTCCACAAGTATGTTACCTATTGATAGCCACACTAGACTTGCATTAAGAAAAGTGATCTACAACATGCATATGCACACATATATACTGAAACACCCAGTGTACAGCAACATGAGGACTGTAGCTATAAAGGTATGAAAATTATTGGTATTTGCAAAATACAATGTTTAATCCAGGAAACATAATGCATTAGCTAGATGATTGCCAGTTACTGCCTGCATAAAAGATTTTAGTTAACAGGAGGAGCTCAGAAAGTTAGCTCTTTACCTAGGGGTAAAGCAGGGGCTTATCTAAAGATCCAGGATTTACAAATTTGTTAGCTTAGTTGGGACATTTCGTGGTTTCAGTCTGGTGTACTGACCATTGTTGCAGAGTTGGAACTAACACCTGATTGTGGGCTGCAGCTGTGGGCTATTACATACAGCCTCTATGTTAAAAGGGCTCAGAGACTGAGACTGTGTAATAAGAAGTTGGTGGAAACACATCTAAGGACTGACATCCTGTTTCTACAATACTGTGAGGAATATTTTTGTTTATGGAGCCATAGTGAACTTTTTATTCTTAAGAAATATCTATTTATGTATTGATCATCTAACTATTTCAATGCACATGCATAGTTTTGGGGTTATACCTCATGGATTGAAGCACAATATTTTCAGACACTATTAGATACCTGGCAGAAGATTTAGAAACATTTCTGGAGGGGACACTAAGTTTCCCCTGCTGTCCAGGAAGATCCGTGTCCAAGTTCATCTGTTTTTGATGGGCCCTGATTTAAACATTCTAACAGACCACACACCAGAATTAACAGCAAAATACTTTCCAAAAAAGAGACAATGACGCTTGAAGTAGTCAAAACAATTATTGTGTAGATTAAATACCCCAAGATTAATCATAGTGGAATCAGATCTGACTTTTCCTGCAGCATTAGCTTACAAATTAGAAATGTACCTTTCAGAGCACTTACACCACAACCTGACCTGAAGGTATGGAAAAGGTCTTCAGATAAACATCTTAGAGATTAAGCATGTATGAATGCAGGAAAAACTATCAGCCCTTTCTGGATCTTGCCTGAATGGTATGATAGTCCACAGTCTATAATCCATGACCGATCCAGTCCATTCATCCAGCTCAAATCATCTACAGTCTATAACAGATCCATTCTATTAATCCAGCTCAAATCATCTACAATCCATGACCGATCCAGCTCAAATTATCTACAATCCATGACTGATCCATTCTATTAGTCCAGCTCAAATCATTTACAGTCCATGACTGATCCATTCCATTAATCTAGCTCAAATTATCTACAGTCCATGACTGATCAATTCTATTAATACAGTTCAAATCATCTACAATCCATGACCGATCCATTCCATTAATCCAGCTCAAATCATCTACAATCCATGACTGATCCATTCTACTAATCCAGCTCTAATCACAATCCTTATTTTACTTGGGAGACAGGCCCCACATACCATCCTTCAGAACACTGTACACCTCCTCCTCCTTACGTAATACATAACCAGCTTAAATTTGTACTTGAGATGTAGCAGGCCCACTCTGGGGTTTGATTTACACACACACACACACACACACACACACACCTGAGAAAGGCTGTGACAGATTTACTAGCTATGCCCCCTTCTGCCGAGACTATAAGGTAGTTTCCACTGCCACCAGTCACTCCTTGACATCTACTTTAGGGCCTTAACAAAGGATGTCCAATCTTACTGGTAGTATTAATATTAATAGAAATGGCAGTTTTACCAACAGCAAGGCTGTTAGGAGTGGCCCACACAGTGACACAAAATAAATATGCAAGTACTCTCAAAATTTAAATATCTACACAGATCAGCCACAATGAAAGGTTTAACTATATTCAATAATAAAAGAACAATACAACACTAAATATCTATTTACAGTGACATCAGAGTTCAAAACCACAGGAAATATTTAAGCTAACATTGCAGTACAGGCTGACACAAAAGAAAAAAAACATCTAAAGTACGCTTTACTATATTGCTGACTGTATCTAAGAGAATTATACTATTCATTAGAAACTTACTTCATTAGAGCAAGGCAGATGTTGTGGTGAATGGTTCTTGTCAGGTCCAAGACAGACTACAGAAAGCCCTGTCTCACTAGGAATCTTATCAAATTAATATCTAAAATATCATTGCTGGGATAGCTTGCAAAATGACAATTTCTGGCCATCTAACATCTAGTTCCAAGCCCCAAACCCTCACTACTAGAAGGTGGCAGCATTTAGCATCTGCTTGTACAAATACACAAACAAGAGCTTCTGCTCAGATCTTTGGCAGATGCTGGAAGTCATAAAACAATTGCATTCCTTCATGCTTCAAAAGTAGCAATTAGTTTACTCCAAGGACAATACAGCAAGCTTCCTAGTACAGACATTACGTCTCTGGCTGCATTGAAAACTTGAGAGATAAGCTCTTTATTGCGTAGCCTATAAAGAAATTTAAGTTCAGATATTTTTCTATAGTTTGCTGGAATGAGGTTAACCCTCCAGTTTCCTTCGCTAAGCATATACATTTAAACAGTTACAATAATGCAGGTACATTTCTGTTCTTTTCCAGTAGGGCACACTGTGGTTTACATTTCAAACTCAGCACTCTACAAATACCTTTTCAACACAAACTTCTGCACAAAGCAGTTTGATATACACGACATACAGTTCTACCACATTTGTAACACAATCATCTTTTATGGATTAGTTTGATATTCATAAATAACATATAATTATTTACAAAATTACAGCTAGCTGTGCTGTCAGTACCTCATTTTGTCACACAGTGTATCAAACAATGTAATTAACTGCAAACAGAGTGAATCAACACAGTGGCTTTACATATAGTGTATACTTTATTTCCCAACATGCATCACCACATACTGATTTAATCCAGATGAATCACTATTTAAACAATTTCACTATATGCTACCTATGGTTATCAGAATTCAGCTAGCACTTTCTTTGAGGGCATATAGTAAGTCATTTGAGCTACCTGACATTGTGAATTGTCTGGGAGATGCTAATACTGAATGCAAACAAGGACATAACTATCAAGTCAAATATGTAAAATAAGGCCCTAATAAGCTTTAAAACAAGCTACTGTAAATGATTTTGGCTAAAGCATCATGGACAACAGCATTTTAACTAGTAAATCTACCCAACTTGGACTGCTTCCATTATGGACAGTGATGGTGGGAGAGTCAGACTACATGCTAAGTGCATCCACTGAACCATTAAAATATAACTCTCATATGCTGGACAGTTACATGTGTCTTTTCTTGTGGCAGCAAGCTATTCTGTATCCCTACAATTACCAGAGTCTTTACAATTCCCATGCCTAGTTCTCCTCACAATTGTATCTTCCACACAGTTTTTTTCATAAACTCCCAATATTTTTTCTCTTGAGCTTCTTTTCTCTGACACTTCTCAACATAAAGACTATGACTATTGTATGTTAGACTTCTTAAAAGTGGGAGATTGGCATAATGGTTAAGGTGTTTACCTTGCAGACACAAGGTGCAGGGTTTGATTCTCATATGGGGTAACTGGTTAGGCTTAAAATGGCCCACAAGGGAAATTAGCCTAGTACTAATCTATGAACCTAAGATCTTTTGTGTTCCCATGGGTAAACTCCTTTCTAGCAACTAGGTATATCACCATTATAACTGGTTTCTGATGCTCTAAAAACAGTGCACACTCCACACACCTACTCTATTGTAGCTTGACATGCTTTGTATATTTCTGCTGTCCATACATTTACATTGTAGATAACTTATTGTAGCATTAATACCTTTGCTACTCTTCATGTAATCTAATAAGAATATGTATCTGTATTCAAAGCACATCATATCTACGCAAACTGTCGATGTTGTATTCAGAGTGCAACATACTTAAACAGCTGATTTTGCTTTTGATTTGATATTAGCAATGGCATATCAAAGATTGCAGACATTTCTCATTGCAAATTTTTGTGTACAAATGAAATTCTTCAAATCTTATTTAAATGCCGCTGACAAATGTACTTGTTTTCTTTAATGTGGTTATACTTCCTGAATATTCTTCTGTGGTGCTGATCATCTATTAAGAATTGTAATCCTTCAAGTTTACATTTACTAAAAGTCATTCAATTAATATAGATTCAAGAACTAAATTCAAGTTGAAAAAAAAAAAGACCCTAGGCAGACTACTTTTTTCCATACTGAAAACTGATATATTAACCATGAGGTAACACAGCATCAGAGAAATGGGAAGCCTGTTCCACAGCAGCGATATCCTCTGTGAAATATCCTCTGTGAAATATACCAGTCTCTCCAAACTTTTCTATTACTGTTGCAAATGAGGTCTAGATTCCCAGATGTAGTATTTCTGATGTCATTTGGCTTGCTGATATGCAATAAATCTAGCAGTAATGAGTCAGAGAATGCCTTTTATTCCAGACACAGGTCACTACTTAACAGTCTATAGGATACTGAGTATAGTGACCGGGCTTTGAGTCAGTCCATGTAGGAATTGTTTAGGTCTTGTATCCTTTTAGTAAGGTATATTTGTGGAAGGTCAAGTTGTTGCATGTGTCTCGACAGATACATGCCTAAGGAGGCATTATATTCAATGAACGGCCTAATGAGGGCAGAGTAAAGGGGGGCAATGACATCCCTAGATTTAAATGCAAGCCCTTTGTTAATAAGTTGTGTGATATAGAAGGGCTTTCTTACAATAGACACATGTTGGTCAAAAGTTAGTTACTGTCCACATGAGTTCCAAATGTCAAACAAATGGGTCAGCTCTTAGGGGTGTATTGTCAATGTGGTAGTGCCCTGTTGTAGATGACTTTTGAAAAGATACAATAATGCATTTTTTGTCAGTAAGTTTCAGACCATGATTTTAAGACCAGTTATATGAGACAAACCTTTGTGCAGGATGACACTGGGGTTTCAATGACTGCATATTTTATATTATGGTGCATATTCAATGAATATATTATATACAATATATCTTTTGCAATTTTCCATTAATGTCAAATATTCAGTACATGTCCAGTTTTCTACAGCTTTATGTCTCTATCTTAATATTGGATTCAATAGTGAGAATATAGGCAACCAAAATGCATAAAAATAAACAAATATGTGTACAGTTACTGCTTTAAACATTTTAAAGCCAATAAAATAATGTGGGACTGTTTTAATATGCTCTGGTTATCTAAAGCACTTTTACTTACTTTTTTTTTTTCTCTTTGCTACCGAAAGTTATACCTGCCCAAATACTTTCTTAACATGTATGCACGTATTCCACAAGTATGTTAGCTATACGTAACAACACTATACTTCCATTAAGTAAAGTGATCTACAACATGCATATGCACACATATATACTGTAACACCAAGAGTACAGCAAAATGAGGAATGTAGCTTTAAAGGTATGAAAAATTATAGGTATTTGGAAAATACAATGTTTAATCCAGAAAACATAATGCATTAGCTAGATGATTGCCAGTTACTGCCCGCATAAAAAAAACATTTTAGTTAGCAGGAGCTCAGAAAGTTAGCTCTTTAGTATGAGGTAAGCAGGGGCTTATCCAAAGACCCATGATTTACAAAGTTTGTTAGCTTAGTTGGAACATTTTGTGGTTTTAGTCTGGTGGACTGACCATTGTTGTAGCATTGGAACTAACACCTGATTGTGGGCTACTACATAGAGCCTGTACGTTAAAAGGGCTCTGAGAAAATGAGACTGTGCAATAAGAAGTTGGTGGAAACGCATGTAAGGACTGACGTCCTGCTTCCACAATACTGTGAGGAATATTTTAAATGGTTTTATGGAGCCATAGTGGATTTTTTATTATTAAGAAATATCTATTTATCTATTGATCTATCTAACTATTTCAATGCACATGCATAGTTTTGGGGTTATACCTCATGGATTGAAGCACAATATTTTCAGACACTATTAGGTACCTGACAGAAGATTTGGAAACATTTCTGGAGTGGAAACTATGTTTCCCCTGCTGTCCATGAAGGTGCATGTCCAAGTTCATCTGGTTTTGATGGGCCCTGGCTTACACATTCCAAATGGACCCTACACCAGAATTAACAGCAAAATACTTTCCAAAAAAGAGACAATGACGCTTGAAGTAGTCAAAACAATTATTGTGTAGATTAAATACCCCAAGATTAATCATAGTGGAATCAGATCTGACTTTTCCTGCAGCATTAGCTTACAAATTAGAAATGTACCTTTCAGAGCACTTACACCACAACCTGACCTGAAGGTATGGAAAAGGTCTTCAGATAAACATCTTAGAGATTAAGCATGTATGAATGCAGGAAAAACTATCAGCCCTTTCTGGATCTTGCCTGAATGGTATGATAGTCCACAGTCTATAATCCATGACCGATCCAGTCCATTCATCCAGCTCAAATCATCTACAGTCTATAACAGATCCATTCTATTAATCCAGCTCAAATCATCTACAATCCATGACCGATCCAGCTCAAATTATCTACAATCCATGACTGATCCATTCTATTAGTCCAGCTCAAATCATTTACAGTCCATGACTGATCCATTCCATTAATCTAGCTCAAATTATCTACAGTCCATGACTGATCAATTCTATTAATACAGTTCAAATCATCTACAATCCATGACCGATCCATTCCATTAATCCAGCTCAAATCATCTACAATCCATGACTGATCCATTCTACTAATCCAGCTCTAATCACAATCCTTATTTTACTTGGGAGACAGGCCCCACATAGCATCCTTCAGAACACTGTACACCTCCTCCCTCCTTACGTAATACATAACCAGCTGTGAAGTCACACAAGTTCAGAGTGAAAAGAAGATGTAGCTTGGAGCCCACTTAGTGGTGTAAGCTTAAAGGCTTCCTGGTAAACTCTCAAACTGCACAGTGGAATAAATAAATAAACTTGTCATTATTTTGTTTCCTTTCTTCATTTAATTAAACATCACTTTGTCTTACCTGATCATTCCTGTGGTAATGCAATATCTTCACCAGTTGGTGCATAACTTAAGGTTGTGAGCTTTCGTTCCTGTGGTATAGGGTTTGATTCCCTCAACCCTCATTTGCCTCCTGTGTGTCCTTCAGTAAGTCATTTAACCAGACATTGGTCCTGGGTCACCCCTGAAAAGGAACTGTGTCTGCATTTGGCTTTTCCAGTAATAAAATAGGATTATCTCTCACCAGAAATGATGCAAACATTCCATCTCTTACTCTGCTTTGTTATGTTACATGCTTTATATCTGTGTTACTTATTTCCTGATGTCCCGCAGTTTTCTACGGTTAACAATATTTCGGTACTGATGTTCATCAGACTTTCTCCTGCATTTAGTCACATGAAGATAGGTCCCTATGAGACTGTTGCTCCCTCTTGGCCATGAAAAACGTGCATGCCTTCAGCTTTGTACTTGATGCGTTACTAATATATATTGCTCTAGTTATGTGCATTATACACCAGGGAATGCGGCATAAACCGGTGATAATTTCATTTTCTTATTGGCATTGATAATATAGCATAATAGTGTTTAAATTCAAACAATTTCCATTTTTTCATATTTTATCTTGTCTTAAACTGTAAAAATAGACAACTTACTAAATGTCTCATAAATCAGGCTTTAGAAAAACATGAACAGAGGTTTTTCAATTACTGCCTTGTGTTGAAATATCAGTTTTGCGGTTGCAAAAGATAATCATTGTTCCTGAAGAAGTTGAAACAATTAAAATTATAATCCGTTAATAAATAATATAATCCTTGATTAAATGTGGTTATCTAAGCATTTTATTCAGACATGCTAAAGAACTTTAAATTGCAAGTATCAAATTTAAATGTTAAGTGTTAACATGTTGGTTGTTTAATAATTCTTCTACGTTACTAGCAAAACAATATTCTTAGCTTGAGTCTAATGAATGCAGCTATGATGTCAAACAACTCTGAGCCACTCACATCAGTGTGCGAGTCATCAGATTAAGAAACCATAGTACAAACTATCAGAATAAGTCCTTTGAAAGATAACGTGCAGATGGAAGCAAAGGAACTGCAAACAAAAATGCATGATACTTCAGAAGGATTTTAAAATGATGTATTGTACATAAGGATGTTAAAATGATATATACTGCACAGTGCGTCTTCTGGTAAAGCTTCTGTACTCTGAAAATGAGTTATGCATCTCTACATGAATTTATTGTTTCTGCTGCTCCTGAGAAATAAAAAAGGAGCTCAGTATTCAACTTGCGAAAGGCTTAGTAATGAAAAACGCAACCAGTTCAAGTCAAAAATAATTGATTTTTCCTGAAAGCTGAAAAGTCACACTGCTTTATTAACAATATTTGCTCACTGGGGACTAAATTCTACTCTGGGAAAGCAACTCAGTGCAGTATAAACCATCACTTAGTTTAGTAAATTTATAAATCTGATCAAACACCTACTACTGTGTGAAGGTATGACGTAGGGATGCATGCATTTTTTCTGGTAGCTAATGCTGTAATGGGAAAACAATTGTGATTCTTTAGAACTGCATAGCATCTAATTATTTAGCAATGTAATATTCCATGCTAGATAAAATAAAGGCTGCATCACTGAGGAGTGAGGCTTGAATCCCGAAATCTTATACCTGCTTGTGCAGTACGAGCTTGTAGATTCAGACTCCAAATTAATAAATGTTTGTCTTAATGTAAATCATTTGGTTAAATAGATTTTCAGCATGGAGTGTGAAATGAAGCAGGCAACTAGGAGAAAGCGCATTTCCAGGTTATGTGGTCATGACAACAAAAAATAAAAGGGATTTTGTCTAATTCTTTCTAAGGTGTAGAGAGATGTTTGAAGCTCCTCTGGCTCAAATGATGCCTGACATTTTACAAATTGTTTGATGCTGTTTCACTGCATGAATGCATCAGAATGACTTGGTATAATAGAATCATCTGGATAAATCTGCTACCTCATATACCACCACTTATGACTCTGCATAACTGGTGTTAATGTATTAGCTCCCCCATTCAGAATGTCTCTTGGGCCCTCCTGAAAACAAACAACTTCTGTCTGGCCTATTCATATGGGTAACAAAAAATAAATTGCAGTTTATTATTTGTGACAGAATTTTAACTTGTTTTCTAATAGGCACTATTCACTGCTGTACTAAAGTCACAGAGGAATTACACAGGAGTCCAGAAACGTTGCAGCTGATGGATTATTACTTATTTCAGAAACTGTTAATATGACGAGAGTTTTAGATTTCTGGGAGCAGGAGTGAGGTTACAGTAATTTGTGCATATGCAGTGTTTTAATACATACAAAAATCTACTCTTTCACTGAAGTACAAAAAAGTGTGGGAGTGCAGAAAAGTCTGAGATTTTATATAAACGAGTTTATGAACTACTGCAATCACTTAAGTTTAAATTGAGTATATTAATCCATTTCAAATGGAGACTAAAGGTTCTGCCTTGAATTTGGACAGAGATTTATGAAGATCATGTCTGCAGCAGTTGTTTGCTTTTTGGGTCCTGTGTTATGTTAAAATGAACCTTCTAAATATCATTCCAAGCTCCTTAATAGTATTTGAAGTCAAGTTACCTTCTTAGCAGTGTTGCTTCATAGTATAGGGGTTTGAGAATGATAGGCCTAGCTTATGAAGTTACATATAGTACATAAACAAAGAGGCCCATCTGAAAAATATACTGTATGTTGTTTATACGATGCACAGCTATTACTCATACACTCTGTCTTTTGACTGAGATCTCCTTTTTCTCCCACTTTAATGTACTATTCAAAGCACTAACCTGTGAAAGAGCTTGTAAAATCTAAAATAATCAGGCAATGCTTTGAACCGCATGTCAGTAATAAGCAAATCATTTAACTTTCTGCAGTGATGTTGGGGTGCATTGGAAATGGAAATGCATGCTTAGGGGTGCACCACCCGGTTACCAGATAGAATAAAACAGATCTAAAAGAAAGGGACCTGTAAAAATCCTTTAATATACATAATGCTGGCGCTGTGATATAAAGGAATTGGGCTATATCCCCAGGTGGCCCAGTTTTAACTAGACACTCAGGCAATGGAGAAGTTATTCAGGGAGGAGGGGAGTGAAGAGGCATTTCTGGCTGACTTGTCCTGGGGTACGTTTGAAGGGTATGCTAAGGGGTGCTTCTCCCTCTAAAGAATCATCATTGGAGACCAATGATTTAGCAAGAACCCTTGAGTTGAGAAGGGAAGGTGGGGCTGCCTGAATAGCTACATCATTTGCAGATGTGGGTGACAACCTCACATTTACAACCATTGTTTACCTCTCCCCAAATCCTTAAAAAGCACATAAAAAGTATAAAATGGTAGGTGATACAAAACCTTCTTATGTCTGCTCTAATGACATCTGTATTGGTTTGTCTCTTACCTATTTTGACACAAATACTGCAGTCATGGATAACTACCAGATGGATGGCAGGTATGGGGAGCCCCCCACCTCCAAAAAATACACACCGTGGTGAATCTCACAAGTTTATTTATTTATTATATTTGATAACCAGGTAGGTGGACTGGTCCTCAGACTCTTTTCAACCATGACCCAGGCCCACAGGTTAACAGTTATACTAACACTGCAAAACAGAACAGGGGCACAAATAGCAAGATATTCAAGAACTTATAAGATAATAAAAAAATGTCAATTACAGATGACAATTGCAGTGCAGACTATACAAATAGAAAGCAAAACAATTCTGGGCATATGTACAATATATACACACATGAAGCTATTTTGCATCATGTGAAAGCAGATTGTCAGAGAATGGTATTGTTTATATTTTTATTTACATATTATACCATAACGTCAGCAGAGCTTTAGGACAGATTTTATTTACTATGTCAGCCGTCACCCCAAGAGTAAGTTTCCTACTTGCTTGATGTGTTTTATACTTAGATGAACATTTTCTTTGTAACAGGAGCATGATGGCTCTTTGAGCAAGATCAGCTTCAGTATAGTTTGAAAACTGTTTAGTGTTCCTTCTTGACTTGTTTCAGATTGTAGATAATTCCATACTGCTGGGACCAATTTAGAAAAGGCTGTTTCACCAGGACTGGCATTGAATCTGGGTCAAACTAAGGATATGACATTATTGGCTTTATCTCTCAGGGAGTAATTTTGTTGTCTGACTTGTAGTTTGGATCCCATTGATGGGAAGTGTCCTTACTTGAGAATTTTGGAAATTTAACAGGAGAAAAGCAAGGGCTCCCCTTTCAATGACTAGCAGCCATTTGCAATTCTTTGGTCAGTGAGGAGAGTGCATCTGCATATACTTTTGTTTGACATTTTCAGTCCTTCAGGATTATACTGGAGTGGAATATTATAGATTAAGCAGTGCAGAGAGAGACATTTACTAGTAAGCTTGTTTTGTAATATGAAGACACTTGTAACCCATTCAGGAACTGTCAGTCATGATTCCTGCAGTAGAAGCCCAGATGTAACGGGCCTATTTGCCATTAGAAAGTGCAAGGCTGCCAAATAGCATTATATTAAGTGTTCATTTGGTGTGAGCATATGACTGCTGGTAATGGTAGTAAATACATCCTATGTTCATAATTTGTATTACATGTGTTACCATTACTTTAAAAGTGAAAAAAAATCATAAGTATTTTACCTGAGTGGGAACTTTTCTGTTACTGCATAAAGAATGAGGCCTAAACTTCTTGTTCAAACAAAGGTAATGCACTGTCACGTAAATCAGGAATGAAATTTACTGAAGTCCTTTAGTGCATTTTTCACCTGAGTATCTTGTTATAATTAACAAACTGGAGAACTCACATATGGCCTCCTACATAGCTACAAAACAAAGACTTTCAGAGGTCTTTTTTGTCGAAAGTCTGGTGGTTGGAGATATGCTCTGTTTTGCAAGGGAAAAGATGAATCTAGAGATCAGAATATATGTACACTCAGTTGCCATTGCCTCAGATGTAAAAAAAAAAAAAAAAATCAAATATTTCACCAGGCAGGGCAGAAATTACACCAAGAATGAGATTGTTTGGGAGGTGCAAGGCATACACAAGCTATACACTTGACCACAGATCACTTGCGAGTCAACTATGGTGATTCTTTTGGGATTTTTTTTAGAGTTTCAGCTGTACAGCTGTTTATCATGTCTTTACAGGAGTATGTTTCAATGGATAACATTTCCTCTCACATTCTGCAAGAGTTAACCCAAATACTGCTACAGCTCCCATAGTACATTACAGTCCCGAGTGGAACTGGAAATTAAGGTACTTTGATTAGTAAATGGATTGAGCAAGAGAGACACACTGCTACTAATGCTGAGGTAACAAAACTGAATAAAAATCTTGCCATTAGCAACTGCAGATTCCTTTTCTTCTCCTACACTGCATTCATGGCTTTCTACCCCGCAATTTAATAGAGATTTAATGAGAACAGACTAGCAAAAAGGAACTGGAAGCTAGCACTCAATGAAAGCATCTGGGAATACTTAGGAGTAGAGTCTGTGATTGTTTATAGTAGATCTAAGAATATAAAAAAATTGTCAGAAAAAGAAAAAAAAAACATGCTAAACCAGGAAATGTGATAAAATACAAGTCAAAATGCAATTGATGCAAATATTGTAAATTTATCCTACACGGTCTCAGGACACAATAAACTTACTGGATGTCCAGGGCACTTTCACTACTTGACTGTCAGGCAATAGTTTCTATGTAAGGGAAAACAAAGAAGGGGCAAGAATTTACAAGCAACAGTACAAGATTAAAAACCTAACAACAAAAATTCCTTACATTACTATTCAACAACTTGTAACAATTTTTAAAGATTTTTATTTTTCATTTGGAAAAAAGTTGAAAAAGATCATAGAGGTGGAACATGGAAGACAAAATTAGTATAGCAAGAGTCGATTTGACAGTAACAGGTTAAAGAAGCACATAAATCTGTTGTGAATGAACATGTATCGACTGCAGTGTTTTGAAGTTTAGGTCTGACAAATTATGAGTTAATTATGTGTGGCATACTTTTTTGTAGGATGTATATTTTTAATTGTGTAATATGTATTAGATCTTCATGCATTAAAATTTTATCTATGTTCATATTTCCGTAAATTTGCTCAGCATGTATATCTATTTAAGCAATATTTTTATATCAGAAATAACTAAAGTTATTTTTTCTTAACAGTCTGAAATAATTAATAGAATTAATTTATATCCCATTTCATATCTACATTTATAACATTTTAGGCATATGATTTTTTTTTATTCAAAGGTAAACACATTCAACAGATTAATTTAAAGTCACATGAGATTAGTTTGATGAAAGTGCTTAATCAAAATAAAGTTTTAGGAGTACCTCTGATCTGTTGTCAAGCATGTATACTTTGTTACTTTTTTTCTTAAGCACGAGTCAACTATACAATCATTAGAAGAAAAACAATACCCAAAATGTATGTACACTAAGCAGTTATATCAAAAATAAAAAACATACATATTAAAGAGGAATAAATATTTTTTTTTCATTTGGAGTATGTCATGGCTGAAGTCTCATGGTTTGAAACAGCTGCACTAATGGGGTAAACTTTCATGTAAAAAGATACTGAAACAATAGAGTCAGATTGGTTTCTTAAGTGAATTTTGCAGCTTAATAGTTTGTTGTTACTGACTGAAAGTTTCATAATGAAATATTAAAGGTAGAGTGATATATAGCTTTTTAGACACAGATATCAAATATAAGGGTTCATATACTTCCATTGTCACAGTCTGACACTTTGCACTATACAATGTTCCACTGAGGTTGTTGTATTTAACTACTGTGCAGTATACAGAATACAATGTTCATCCAGAATAGATTTTTACCTGTATCCATTTTCAGAAACAGAGTGCACAGGTCCATAAGTGAAAGCTGTCCTATGTTGAGCATAAAAAGATCTGATTCTGAGATGATTCAGAAATGTCAGTCACCCCCAAGACAGACCAAGCACAAAACAGACCTCACACACAGTTGAGGTGTGGAATGATTGTGTATGATGTTCTTTCTGGAAGTCCTGACAAGCATAATAATTCTTGTTAATAGCTGCAAGACCTGTGCTCTTCATTGAGTTTTTATCTATTTACTCAGTTACCCTGTATGTCTTCTGCAATATTTACTCATCTGTTCCACTTCCCTTTATATTATTTTATCACCTTCATATTTATTTGGTCTCATTCAGACTCTTATTACCAATAATTCAGCTTTTCACTTTTATAGTTTCTAATTCAATTTCCCTCGCTTTGCATACATGCTCTTAAACAATATACTTTTTGTTTTTGGATTGTAGACCTGGTTGTTTTATACTAGTTGTATCTTGACATCTTTGGCAACATTACTGAAATTAGCATCATCCCGACACACAAACACACAAATTCCAGAATTCAAGTTTAATGTAATCTTATCCCCATAAATTTAGCTGTAATGGGATAGAGGCCATCAGCACTATAAGTTTAAATTTCTTTCAGTCTGAGGCTGTTTGCAAGGTAAACAGTTCTGCTCACCCCATGCTTTGGAGTAACCCACTTACACAGTAAGTCACCAGGTTGTCATATCCATTGCTCAGTCAGTACTTGTCAATGGCAGAATGTTTGAAATTCTCTTCTGTTGTTCAACACACTACAGTTGAAAAAATAAACAAGCCACTGCTACCAAGCAACTATATTCAAAACCAAAAATATTTTAATGTGTAATGCCTCAAAAGGGAAACTTGTTGAACTCTTAGACTATATTAATGGGACCACAGAATTTTTGAAATTCACTCATTGTGACCTTGATAAAATTCCTTGATAAAATTAACTTTTTTGACATAATGATTACCAAATAATTTAAATTCTAAATTAATCTCTTGAATTTAAAGAAAGCATACCTTTTCCATCTCCTACCTCCATTACGGTAGTGAACACTCCCCACTAAAAGAAAAACATAATTCAAGGTCAAACGATAAGAGCAGCACATATGACTCCATGATTTAATGATTTAGAGGATGAAACTGAGTTGATAAAAACATTTCTTTAGGGAAAGAGATTACCCTATTTCTATTATTAATACAACAGCAAGTGAAGTCTTACAGGGCTGGGGTTTAAAATATAAATCTTTTCTAGGAGTGGGTGGTTTACATGTCAAAACCTTTCATTCTGGGAGTCCAGATAAAATTAATTACAACATGGAGCTCTGTTTAAGGTATAATCAAGATTTTGAGTATTTACAGAATATTGTTAGAAAATACTAGGATTTATTTTCGAGGATGCCAAATACTTTAGGTATTTTTAAGAACCCCCCACCTTTATATTTAAGAGGGGACTTAATTTAAAAGACATCCTAAAAAAAGGTGTAAGGTACTTACTACAAGTTCTCACAAAATGAACATACAAATGCGGCACTTGTAAACAATGCCAATATGCAGCACAATCAGAAAGTTTACTCTTCCCAGGAATTGAGTTAAATTTTAGAGCTAAGAAGCACTTTAACTGCCACTCAAAAGGAGTTTTATATTTTGCATAATGCAAGGTGTGTTCATTTATTATGTGGGAAAAACTGAGAGGTTTCTCAGGACCAGAATTTATGAACATTATAATAATATAAAGAAAAAAGTAACCACTAATGCCATTGTGATGCATGTGAGTGAATGTGCTGAAAGTGTATTTCTATTCTGGGTATTAGTACAAATTATTCCTAGTTTTGGGGAGGGGCAATGGGAAACATTCCTAAAGTACCATGAAAGCAGTTAAGACTGAATGCCACTGCCCCCCTGAACTCAAGAACCAGATGTCAATACTTACTGTGTTGAGATTGAGGGATACTAAACTTTAAGGTATTTTTACTTTTATTTATTTCCTTACACAACTTCTCTCATTTTGCTAGTCTTCATATTTTTATACTTTATGATTGCTAAGTCCTTCCAGCTTCTATGTAACATAAAGGCTAGTTTTATATAGTTTTTAGTGTTTTTAGAGTTAATTATTTATATTTTGGTCATACCATTTAAAAAAATTAAAACATCTTGCTTTATTTTTTCTTTGGAAAAGTACTATAAAAGATTTAACTATCAAAAGTTTTTTTTTTAACTACCAAAATGAATTAGTACTTATTTTGATGTTTATTTTATGTGCAATAAATACATACATGTTTTAAGACACTGGGATTTTTACTGTTTAACTGCACAGATTTATGCCAAAGAGGGCATTATACTGAATGACTGACCTAATGCAAAAGAGGACAATGACATCCCTAGATCTAGACACAATCCCTTTGTTTATATGTTGTACAATACATAAGGACTTTCTTACAACAATGGACACATTGATGAAAAGTTAGGTCACTGTCCACACAGGTTGCTAAATCCTGAACAAGTGGGTCAACTCTTAGGGTCATATTGTCAATGTGGTAGTCCCCTGAGGTAGATGACTGCCTAAAGAATATAATAATGCTTTCTTTGGAATTTAGTTTCAGTCCATGATTTTGGCACCAGATAATTATTTAGGACAAAACTTCCTGAAGGATGGCTAAGCCATTAGGTTATTCAATGACTGCTCCTAGCATGCAGTTATCTGCAAATTAAGTTAGCCAAAGCCCTTTGATATTGGCTTTTACTTTCATAAAAGTAGATGTCAAAATGGAGAGGTCCCAGCACAGAACCATTATATAGCCATTTGGGTATTCTATTTCTTGCCATTTTTGTTTAATACATTTATGTATATGTTGCTTCTTTTTTGAATGGCAATCACAATATATATATCTCAATTATGTCATTAGCGTGTTCCTATGAAATACAAATTGAAAACAACACACACACACACACATATATATATATATATATATATATATATATATATAGTTTAATTTTATCATTTATAGCAAAATGCACATTACTTTAGTACAGGAGTGTTTTTTTTTTTTTTTTTTGAGATTCTGCTGTTATAAGCAGTATATAATGAACCAAGGTCTTACACTAAAAATGTCATATCTTGTAGTTGAGAGAGAGATTTTCATTTGAAACTAAAATCAAATTCAGGCTGAATGACCTTTTGAAATGTATAAACTGTAATATTTGAAGAACAGTCACTTGAAAAGAAAAGCATAACATTCAGTCTTTTAAGATAAAAATAATGCAAATGCTATCACAAATAAAAAATAAGCACTGTTGCTGTAACTTCAGACCTAGAAAAGAATATTTATCTTCTTATAGGAGTTATATATAGTTAACCTTTGTATATACCATATCATAAAAAAGGACATTAAAATTTGACTTCATTAAACTTAAAGATATGACTGTACCTTTGCTTTGAGGATAGGAATACTATCTAATAGAATTTTAAGGATAAATGTCCCAGTACCATTCTGAGAAAGCTTCATTAACAATTGCTGAATCATTTTGAAGATGGTAGCATATAAATACAAACAGTAAATATAGTCAAAAACACTTACTAAATTGTGCATTTGAGGATAGTGCTCTGCTAAATGACCACTACTAAAATGGCTATTTAGTGATGCATTAGCATTTTTGGTGGGATGTTAAATTTTAGCTTTTCTGTTTTTTTCTTGTATTCCACTTTTCTTTTTTGTAACTTTGTAGTTTGCAATAATCCTGCTGATACGGTCAACACATGTGCTTCCAAATTCCGGAGCAGAAGGCAGAGTACATGTCAATGTGTCTCTCTGTACCTTCCCGTGTCACATGTGATTGACTTTGTGACTGTAGGCTATCATTATTTAACTGCTGTATATAAAGGCATGCAGTCAGATTCTGTTTATAGTACCTTGGATACTTGAACCTTCAAGCAGTTGAGTATTTAAGTAGTTTTGCAGTTATATGCTATCATTAGGTAACTGCTATATATACAACCATGCATTCAGTTTCTGTTTATAGTATAATGGAAACCTGAACCTTCAAGCAGTTGAGCATGCAAGTAACTTTGCAGCTATACGCTATCATTAGCTAACTGCTATATATAAAACCATGCATTCAGTTTCTTTTACAGTGTAATTGGAATAAGCTAGGCCACCCAGACTATGTCTAGCTGCTCTCAGAAGCATCTTTCTTTCCTTTTTAGTCATGTTTATTGATCTTTTATGAACACACAGAAAACAGCAGACTTGAGCTTATTCTACTAAAATGCAATTGCATTTATTATGTTAGTATGTCCAATAATGGAAAACGTTTCTAGTCAATCATGAATGATTAGATCAGCCTTTTATAATATACTGACCAACTAATAAATATTAAAGCATGGTGTTACCAATGAGATCTTATCAAATTAAACATTTCAGTTCCAGTCTCCTTCTTGTATTCTGCATATGTCATCTACAAGGATGATCCCCATAACCCACATCCTCTTTGTCTCATTCTGTTATTTTGAGCCCTAATCTGTACCTATATCATTTCAGCTCTTTACTTCATCTCTTAGACCCTATATCTTCCTTGTCATACATGGCTAAGATTTAATACTACCTATATCATTTAATGCAGTGCCTACCACTAATAATATTTCCCCACCCCAATGAACCCTCTTCTACTCCTGCCCTACCTTAGTATCTCTTTTCCCCTTTAATCCAGTGCATCCAGTCTCACTGTTCTTCTCCATTCTCTGCAATCCCTTTAGCCCATATTTCCCCAAATCCAAGCTCATCATTATTCATTCCTGGCCATATTTCACCTACCCATTTGCACTCTGAGCTGCTGTGTCTGTACTTATAGCAAACATCATGCTTGCTAATGCTCTTTTGTCTTAGCTGTCACAGTTGTAGCTTATACTCTCTCTCTCTCTTTTCATGCTTGCATCATCCATGGGGAAACATTTCCAGTGCTGTATGACCCATCATATAATATACCCTTAAATTGTTAGCTCTGGTTCTTCACTTTTCAGAACTACTACATATGGATACAATGGGCTATCTTCATTCTTCACTTCTAGTAACAGACTCATTCCATTCTCTCTTTCTGATGTTTGGCTTCAGGGACGACCTGTGGTGTAACCTCATGGAAAGATCCCAAGCTGGTCCTTATTGTTTTTAACACTAAGTGTACTAACTGAGTTTTCTCCCAAATCTTCTGCTATTATACCCAAAGGCTATCTGCCTGACAATTTCCCATGGTTTTCAGCATATCTTTTCCTTCCTGCAATTTACCCCAGTCCCTATGGATAATTCCTGCCCTTCACTGCTCAATCGCTTGCCACTATGCCACTTCAAAAAAATGTGGTCTTTTTTTTACCTTGTCTCCTCTACTCCATGTATCTTTCTGCTTGTTAATCACTTGTGTATTATATGATGCAATAAATGCTGAGTGGTCTTATTTTATTAGAGGTTTTATATGCACTATCTGCAAAATTAACATAGAAGGCTGTGATTGGGTCTCCAGTCATAACAAAGTACAAAGAGCACAGTGATTAGATAGCTATTACTTCTTGGGGTTTTATACAAACTTTAAAATGTAAGTACTCAATATAGTTCAGTGCTGCAGCTGGTTTACCTTTAAAGCTACAAAACTGTAAATATCGACATAGCCCTATCAGCCCTAGGGCCTATACAAGCCTAGCCATAACAATTCCCTGGCTATTTCTTCCCACGCTATTTACTTCTCTGGACCCCTGTCTAGCAGGACAACTGATGTGATCCCTGGGGTGAATTTCCTTTCTCCCATCCAATCGTCAAGGTTCCTTTTGAAGAGGACCAAAGAGGCACTCTGCTTGACATGTATGGGCAATCTATTCCAGAGTCTGGGGAGTCTCTGGGTCAGGAACCTATCCCTCCAGCATGTTTTGTTTATTGTGATGACAAGGTTTAGATCCCTGGAGCATGTGGCTCTGAGGGATTGGGATTTCTTTAAGTGTAGCATGTCCAACAGCTCTGGGTTTGACATGGCCTTGTATGTTAAGCAAAGATCGCCTCTGAGTAGACTATATGCGACAGAGTATAGCTGGAGTTTTTTAAGGCGGTCAGTGTAGGGCATCTGCTTTAGGCCTGTGATTCTTTTAGTGAGGTATTTCTGTGGCCTTTCCAGTTGTTGCAGATGTCTTGAGAGGTGCATACCAAATGGGGCATTGTATTCTATAATGGGTCTAATAAGGGATGAGTACAGTGGGACAATGACCTCCTTTTTTTCTGGATGAAAAGCCCTTAGTGATGAGGTGTGCCACATAGAAGGATTTCCTGACTGTTGTGGCGATGTGGTTATCGAAGGTGAGACCACTGTCCACCTGTGTCCCTAAGTCTCTTATCAAACTTTCGGTGTTTAGTGTACTGCCACCTATATGGTAATTCACGGATACATGTTTTTTCCCAAAGGGGATAACTATACATTTCTTGGCATTGAGCTTGAGCCCATGGCTCTGGCACCAAGCATCTGTTTCTGTAAGGCCCTTTTGTAGAGTATCCACATCATTTGGGGATTCAATAATGGCTCCCAGTTTGCAGTCATCTGCAATCTTTGTTATCCAGGGTCCCTTAGTGTTGGCCTGTACTTCAGAGAAGTAGATGCCAAACACGAGCGGTCCCACGACTGAACCCTGAGGTACTCCACTTGTCACTTGTCTGGAGCTGGATTTGGAGTCGGCTACTTTTACAGTGTGGGTTCTATCAGTAAGCCAGTTAGCAACCCAGTGGGTGATGTAGGGATTAATGCCCAGCTTAGTAAGTTTATTTATGATTCCAGAGTGGAGAATGATGTCAAAGGCCTTGGCAAGGTCTAGATAGGCTGTGTGGACCACCTTACCCTTGTCCATGGCTCTGGAGACTGATTCGAAGAAGTCAATCAAGTTCAGGAGACAAGATCTGCCCTTCACAAACCCAAACTGGGTGGGGTCCAGTGTTTGAAGGTTGCCAATGTCTTTGTTTACAAGTTCCATGATAATACGCTCCATGGCCTTGTAGATAAGGCTTGTCAGACTGATGGGACGGTAGTTTCCGGGATGCAAGGGGGATCCCCCTTGTGGAGTGGAATAACTCTAGCTGTGCGCCACTCATTGGGCACGAAACCTGAGGTGAAGCTATGATTAAACATGACATTTAGGTGAGGTGCCAGTTCATATTGTAGTTCATATAGTACACAGCCTGGGATGTCATCTGGTCCCATGGATGCTGTATTCTTAGCTTTGGAGAGTGCATTTTTTACCTGTGTGGCCGTTCTTACCGGAATTTGGCAATCTTCCAGTATTGAGATGGGTCATTTAGGTGGTGAGAGGGGGGTGAAGTTGGCACTGAATCGATCTGCCAGGATATTGGCAATATCCCTGGGATCAGTATATTTAATGCCATTCTGTTTTAGCTCAGAGCAGATCTGAGCATTGCCATTTAGATTCTTGACATAGTTATAGAATGCCTTGTTGTTGTCTTTGGAATCTTCGGCAATTTTATTTTCATCCTTAATGTTTGAAAAACAGCAAATCGAAAACCAGATTCGCTGTTTAATGTCGAAGAAAAAAAAAACAAAGTGTAAAGCAGGGGGGCAAGCCCCCATGCACCCCCACCCCCCTACTTTATTCTAACTCCGAGATTGCACTATAGTGGGGAAAGGAACCATTTCCTGATCCCCACTATAGTGCAATCTATCCAAGAATGTCAAATGTGCAATGAGCGAATCTCACTGTGCATTCGCTCATTGCACATTCAAACCTTTTTCCATTCAGAGTTTGCAAACTTTGCAGACTGCCTTTCAGAAATGTTCTGTTCGCCTTTCTGCAATACATAGTTTTAAAGGTAAACTGCTGCAGTTTCTCTAATGTAATCATGTGCTCCCAAGAAAATTCCTTTCCTCCATCAGTACATGGCATCTCTACATACATTAAAGCTCCTTATTACCACATTCTTTAAACGTAAATACTGTAAATAGTGCACAGAAACAAATGTCACCTCCCTTTTCCATTTTCTATACTTTTTAATCATTGATGTTTTGGATTGTGACTACAGTGGTTAACTTTGTAAATCCACTGTTAACGTTTTTACTCCTTTATCGGGTATTTTACCATGATTGGTCGAGATCTCTTTTACTATCAGTGCAGAGAATGAAAATGCTTCAGGTGGTTCAGTGCAGAATGAATAAATAAATATACATATACATGAATACAATTGTATTTTTATTATTAAATTTAAACTTCTTGTGACAATATAGACTGTCAATGTTTTAAAAAAATTCAATGTAAAGCACCATGATCATAATTTCCAAGACATCATGTTGCGCCATTTATCATAGTCCCTCACATTTTTTGTAAACTACGTTATGTAATATTTAGGAAACTATGAGTAATATAGAATCTGCAATATATAGCCTTATAAATAACGCAAAGTATCTCCATAAATGTGCAATATAAACAAAAAGATATTTTGTCCATTTCAGTCTGACTGGTCAATATGCTTCGTAATTTTTATGGTCTTATTGTAGTTAGGCACTAAACCAAGTACTGAGCCTCACTATTAGACATGGGGCATATAACTTTAAATGCTAATGAACTAGCTACAGTCATTAGCATGTCATATGGTACATGAAATTTCCAAAACATTTTATCAATACACATTATGGAGTTTATACAACATCTGTGGTCTATGTTTTATTCATTAAGTCTCCTGACACAACATTCAACATATTTTCATAAATAGCCATGAATAAGTATCCTGCTTACATAAACTATGCATCATACCTTTGACAGCTTTTTTTTTCTGTGCTGTGATCTTTCATATGCCATACAAAGTTTTGTAAACTGGTAAACGTGTGGAACATTATTTTACTTTTTATTTTATTTATCCTTTGTTGTCCGAGTTAGTCCCATTAGTCTAATAGCATCTTTTCAGAGGAGACTAGAGGTAGCATTAACACTACCAGTGGAAATTTTGCCAGGACATTGGGGAACTTTCCCTAGTTAAAAGAAGAAAATTAATCAGCACTCAAAATAAAATAAAAAAAACAATGGCAGGAATGGCCTCACTAGGTCAGAAATGTATTTAATGCAAAAGGTTAAAACCAACTGCCTGAACAATACTTAAAAGCCCAAAAAATATGTTGAAAACATCCAAAAATAAGCCCTTTTGTTGTACTCTCATACTAAACAGGAACTTCATCAGATAAACATTTAGACAAAAACGAAATACAATTTAAAACAAAAGAAAAAAAAAATATATATATATATATATATATATATACATATATATGTATATATATATAGATGTATACACTACACATTTTATCTATTTAAAGCTTTAGGTTTCAATAAGCACTTAATGCTTTCAGCTTCGTTTAAGCCCAGTGAAAATCGGGCATTCAAACGGAGCTGCCAAAACAAAATAAATGTGGGGCATGTGTTTTTTGTCATTATGTACTTGAAATTAGCCAAGTTTGCATTAATAACTATAACATCAATATTTATGGTAGACTGAACTGCAACACAGCTAAGATTGTGTATTGTGCTATTTGCTCACATTGTCCATGTTTTTATGTGGGCAAAACTGAGTGTAAATTGAAAAGTAGAATGAGTGAACATCTGAGTGATATTCATTTAGGGAAAGAGACTAATGCACTGGTAAAACATGTATTTAATAATCCTGGACATGACTTTAAGTTTATTGTGTTACAGACTTTGACATTACCAGAACGATGAGGTGCCGGGCCCCTTTTGCTTGAGAAGGCTGAACTGTTTTGGCAGCTCCATTTGAATGCTCGATTTTGGTCGGGCTTAAATGAAGCTGAAAGCATTAAATGCTTATTGAAACTGTAAAGCTTTAAATAGATAAAATGTGTATTATATATATATATATATATATATATATATATATATATATATATAATTTTATATTCTTTTAAATTTTATTTCTTTTTTGTATGTAGATGTAAGACAAAGAAGGGTGTGTGCTTTATTGTGGTATCATTAGTTTTACTATTGGATGTAGTGTGGGAGTGATCCAATCTTCGTCAAGGTTTGGATAATGTTTATTTAAGAATGGCTGCTGCGTCTAAATGTTTATCTCATGAAGTTCCTGCTTACTATAAGAGTGGAATAGAAGCGCTTATTTCTAGATGTTTTCAATGTATTTTTCTAGGCTTTTAAGTGTTGTTCAGCCAGTTGATTTTAACCTTTTGCATTAAATACATTCCTGACAGAGTGAAGCTGTTCCTGCCATTGTTTTTTTTTTAATTTTCCCTACTTTGGCAATGGGCGCTGTGGGATCCTTTACATCTAAGTGAGCTACCACCAACTCAAGAAGATAGGACCTCAGTTTAATGCCTCATCCAAAGGATGGCTCACTCAGGAGTGCACAGCCCACCTTATGGTGTGCTGCAGTGTCAGCAATTGATCTACCTAGTGTGGGAGTAGAACCCACAGCCTTATGCACCATGTTGCTCCACTGGCATAATAGTTCTTGCATATTCTCATAAAGAGGTATTACAGAATTTGTTACTTCACAAATTATTTGAGATGAGCACAGACTAGTGTTATTTTTATTCAGGATTATATTCCTCTCCATATGATGGAGTTAAGCTGCTTGTGTATTCATATCATGCGAAACAGAGCTGCAGTGGCTTACACAAAATAAACCATGTCTACTGGAGGTAAATTAGATATTTTATTGAGTATTATCTTATGTATTTTAGCATTATGGGCAGTGAAATTATTGTACTCATAATGACAGCTAAATTTATAACTGCACAAAACTTACTATATCTATCATGGGGAGTCTCTGGAAAAGTATCCACACTTCACTTGAGCTGCCTAGCCTCATGTAAAGAATCCTTTGTAAGCATGTTTACACTTAAGGCAGGAAGGTGGAGTTTTTTAGTTTCTAATTAACATGTTTCAATATCTGCAAAATGATGTCAGTAACAGATGTCAACCATCAGAGAAGAGGGTAGGGAAAGATGTCGGGAAATCCTGACTGTGTTGGGACTCCTACTGAATAGGCAGATGAAATCAGGCAAACACTGTAACAAAAGCAATAATATATATGCCAATGTGTTTCTCATTACAACATAGATGAGCAAAGTCTAATCCCAGAAGTACGATCCTTGTAGGAGAGAAAACACCGACAGAAGTACTTCTGTGAAAGTAGACGGGCTTAAATGGGACACTGGATATGAATCCAGGGCAACGAATATGAATCTGCTCCATTTACACTGAGATATAAAGCCAAGGCAACAAATTTGAATCTACTCTGTTTACACCGAGATATGAAGCCAAGGCAACAAATTTGAATCTATTCTGTTTACACTGAGATATGAAGCTAGGACAACAAATTCAAATCTACTCTGTTACATTGACGGAAATAAATATATACCACTGCAGCTAAGATTTTATTGTATTTTAGTTACTTTGGCATATTTTGAGTCCTGACCTGAGGTAGAATTCATACTGATTAGGCTAAAACACCATGGAAATTCCACTATTCTTTTCAGTGAGAGAGTAATTCAGTCAGATGTGACCTCTGTTTGATGTCTTATCAGGTTCCCACATAATTGCAAAAAAAAAAAAAAAAAAGTTAGCCAATGACTTTTAAATAGTGACATATGCATGATGTATCAGAATCCATGCTCAAATAGAATATATTCGATGCTGAAAGAGCTGCTGCCCTGGGAATACATTTAGCTGCAAAAGTTATAGAGTCTGCCTTACAAGCTGGTATAATGACTCATAATATCTTATTTTAATATATATTGCAACAGCATGCTGTTATAGCTTTGTTACAACTCTAAAATCTAAAAAAAAAACTATACAAATTGATTTTGTATTGAAGTATAATGCAATGAATACATAAATACCTTCTGGAAATTAAAGCACATTTCAACAAAAGCTGCAACTCTTAAGAATAATGCAGACCACATTGTAACAATAACAAATGGTAAAGTCTTCAATAAAACTACTATAAGTAATGCGCATTGAGCTATAAACAGCAATGTCTGTCATGCTAGTATTAAATATTTTTGCATTTGAACACTGTTACTGCCTGTTTATGACCCAGCCTTATAAACACATGCAAAAAGAAATCAGAATGAATTTGCACAAAGAAAGTCAGAGTTTTCCTTTATGTCAAAAAATGAAAGGATATGAAAATTACAGCTGTCACATTCATGGCACTGCACAGAAAGATGCAATTATATTGTTCAGTTGTGGAGAAATAAGTGAAATGTAGATAAGCTGCATGGTCTGATATGACATATTCAGCAATGACACTTTTCTGTGTTTTACAATGCATTGCTAGTACAGTTTTGTTTGAATCTTAAATCACACAAAAAATCAGAGTATATTTTCAGCTGTCTCATAACAGCGATTTGTACAGCCACAAAAACAAAAAAAGAAGTACATAGTAATTTACATTTCCATATTTAAACATTTTAGTTTAGAGTTTAGAAGGAAGAAGCAAAGGTATGTCTGTAAGATAAATAAAACAGACTTTACAAAATGCTGCTTACAAAATTCCGTATAGATTCATAATTTTATTATATAGACTCAGAATTTTATTAATAAATATTTGGCATATATAAGAAAAAAAAACTAACTGCTGCATCAGAGGATTTGAAATAATTGTATGCATATTTTAAACACAGTACACTGGGGTGACACAGTTATAACAAGCTAAATCTAGAGTCAACACATCAAAGAAATGTGACTGCTTCAAAAATGATAGTCACTAACAATTAGAATAAATCTTTGAAGAAAGTTTCTTCAAGTTGCAAATGTAAACTATTTGATCGTGATTCCAGGAGCTCATGAGGGGATGCTGCAGTCATAACTAGGACGTATGGGCTCATCCCTCAGTTATCTGCTGTACAGGCCTTCCACACGAGAGGATCTTTGTTTAAAACATCAGTGAATTCAATTTCAGTCACTTTTTAGTCAATCTGCACCATGTTTGTCAAACTGTTTTTTTTTTTGACAGTAGAAAGAGATCTCAGTCATTACTTTCAAAGCGTTTAATGGGTTTCCATTCAATTCGCTGTAGCATGAAGTGCTTGCAAAAGCTGTCATGATATTTTTAGTCACTGCAGTCTCTAAAACGACAACTTACACACCACCTTTAAAAAAGAGTGAACTTTATACACGTATATATCTATGTAGGTATGCATGCATGTATACATTTTTATCAATTGAGTTAGTGTCTCAAGGAATTGTTTATTTTCAGAAGGATACATCAGATGATAGGAGGTAGTTTTGTCACTGGCTACAAGTTACCCAAATAAACAATCTGATGCTCTCATGACTTGCAACTAGCTTTATTATAGTATACCAATAAACAGTAATATTCAACTATATTGACAAAAACACAACCAACAGTAACATACCACAAAACAACTGGCAGCATAGATCATCACTCACCTCCTTCACAAACAGTTTATATACGAACATCCATCACAACTGCAAAAACTAGGCAGCGTGTTAAACAAAACTTTGAACTCCTGCAGCAGCTTCCCACTAATGACTAATACATCATTATTCTAACAGGCAGCGTAACACTGCTCACCTGAGCCAAGTAAGAGAGCTAACAGGAACACAGTGAAGGAGGGAAGAAGGGACTACCACTTAAAATACAACTAGAGCCCCTCATTGCCCACCAGGCTACTTTACAGCCTGCCTACCCCTGGATACCTAGAGCCCATCTCCTGAACAAATCATGCAAAAAGTGATCACATTTGCACATTGCACATGTCAAACCCAATGTTGCTAAGATTTACACCATTACTATGAAACTAAACTGGATCCCTGTCCACAAAGTCCTGGTGCTCCCTTAATAAAAAGCCTAAATGTGCCACTCTATGGATAATAAATATCCTAGTCAACTCCATCACTTTAAATTTCTCCACACCTTTCGAAACCGACCTTGGAATTATGGCAGACCAGATAAACTGAGCCCACAGTAACGTCTTCTCTGAAGACAAGGCCAATATAAGTGGTCTCTGGCTGACTGAATTTGCAGATGATTGCAAATTAGGAGATGTCATTGAATCCCACACTGACACAAATGTTCTCCAGGAGGGGCTGACACAGGAAAACAACTGGTGTCAGAGCCATGGATTAAAACTAAATGCCAAGAAATGCATAACAGTATCCTTTGGGAAGTCATCCATCCCTGGTAATTATCATATGGACAACACACCCCTTACAGCTGACCCACTAGTCAGGGACTTGGGGAAAATACATAGATAGTAATCTAGCATTTGACCATCATGTGTCTACGGTAGTGAGGGAATCCTTCTATGTTGCACAACATATAAACAAAGGTATGGCACCTAGGTCCAAGGAAGTCATTGTTCCACTGTATTTGGCATTCATTAGACTTATCATTGAGTACAATGCCCCCTTTGGTATGTACCTAACCAGGCATATCCAACAACTGGAATGACCACAGAGGTTCTTCACTAAAAGAATACAGGGCTTAAGTAAAATGTCCTATGCAGACTGCCTCAAGAGTCTATCCCTGTATTCTGTCTCCTGCAAGCTTTTGAGTGGAGATCTATGCCTGGCATACAGGGTATTGTCAGACCCCACTCTGATGATCCTCCTGCATATCCGCAAAACAACCACACCAGAATTACCCATTCTAAAGACTTAAACCTTGCCTGTGATATAAACAGATACTGCTGGACAGACAGGTATGTATCTCAGAGATTACCCCATCTCTGGAACAGGCTCCCTATCCATGTGAGGCAGAGTTCCTCCATAACCCAGTTCAACTGCAACGTGGACACTGGATGAGGAACAGGAAATTTTTCCCCGGTTTGGCACCTATGTCTCTAATGGACACAGGCAACCTGTAAATGGTTGACTTCCAGACCCTAACTTGTAAATGTTTCATCTCCCAAGCACCTGCTTACATTTATCAAGGGTATCAGAACTTGTCAGAGATTTGGGATGCATGGCTAGGCTTAAAAAGGCCCTTGTGGTCACATTAGCCAAATAAACCCCTATGAACCTAAGAACCTATCCGTACAACTATAGACAAGTCCTTTACAGGTAAGCCATCTTATTTTGGGTATACTAATGTCATTACCTCCCTAATGTACAACTAGCCCATCCAATTTACCAAACTTCAGTGTTGGTAACAAATGGCACCATAGTGTACTTCTTGAACCTTGCCACTAAACTAGCTATTGCAACAGATCCTGGCCTATATGCACACTACGAGGTCACATCTCCTCTCTTCTGGCTGCTCATTAGATAAACGAGTGACCCAAAATGACTATCTTCCTACATGTAAAATAAACACATAATTAATATTACACTTCCCATTAAACTGCCAAATGCACATATATCCTCTCTCTTTTTTTATTACTTTATTAGCAAATGTAACCCAGAAATGTCTTAGATCACCATCTACCTCCTCTTTTAATTACTTACGTGGACCTACCTTTCTCAGCTATATCTGATGCCCTACCTATTCTAAAACAATATGTAGCATATAATTATCTGCCAACACCCCTTGTGCTCTCAATGCCATCTAAGTCCAGTACACAAACCACCTTGTATCAACTCTCTTACATTACCACTTGTTAAAAAGTAAGCCCTCCTACAGCTTAACTCACGTCGATCATTCCTTAGCTTAAGCCACTTGACACAGCAAATGCACTCTACTTTTAGGTACCACCACCTGCTAGCCCCTCACCTCTTGATCAGTATTTACATGACTTAATGATATCAACAAACCCATAGAAATAATAGTCAGATCTTCCCACTTCAGCTGATCCAACAACCTGATAACATGAAATGCATAGTTTGTATCTTTGTTCTGCATGGTGTCTTTCACTCCTTATCCAAGTACAGTCAGCATCTACCTGGCTGCTGGTCACTATGCTAGGTATAATGCCTAATAACAAAGTAAGCATCTAGTCCTGTACATGAAAATTGATAATGTAGTCCATAACATGTAATAAAACTGGGTAAACACCACCCTGTGTAAATCACCCCAAAACAACGGCATCATATGTTTAACTAAGTTTATCCTTCTATCCCCATTCCTTGGGTGAACCTTCTCCCATTCTTTCAATAACATTGCTATCCTCAAGTCCTCCATAATCAACCATAAACCCACAATCTTGAAGCAGCACTCGGTGCCGCAAGGTATACCCTTGCCATCCTAATGGCCTCACCCAACTTCCACTTTTTCACCAAAGCCTCAACACCAAACCTACCGGTCAACTGCTCATCTTTAATGGCAAACCAAACACAAATTGCTTAAAAAGCATCACAGTTTATTATAAGCCTTTCTAGTGGCCTTGGACCATGATTACCAGACCAGAAAATTTGCTAACCTCAATTATTCTCCCACATTTCTTGAAAAATTAGTGCAGCTTACCTGAGCAGCGGGTGCTAGCTGCTGAAACCTGTAAAACTAAAAACAGGACAAGGTATCAGCTGAAACAGTGTAATGGCCAATAATATGTTGGGCTGAAAAAGCAAGGTTAATGCTTAAGCAAAACAAAGCAATCCTCCTGAATAACTACACATATCTAGATCTTTCCCACTTTTTAGTCTACACTTGCACTATTGCTATGCTATCTGAATGAAAAATCCCCTTGTTCCAAATATCATCCTTCCACACTATCAGTGTGCATCAATTCTAAGAAGGTGATGTCTCTTCTCCACTCATTATACCAATTCTCTGACAAGCTTTGATGAACCACATGCCCCAAAACAGCCACCCAGACCTGGACCTCTTGCTGTGTCCATAACCAAGTCAATGTTCAGCACTGTCACTCAGTCCTCCTGCCAAGAAGACACTTTATTAAAATTCTGGAGAAACTCCAGACAACTACAAGTCTTCTTTGAATAACCTGCCTTCTGCAACCCAATAGTATTTCTGCTTTGCATCCCGTAACAAATTGGCAAAAGCCCTTGCAAAAGTACTAACTTATCCTACCACCCTGCAGACAAACCTTAATAGACCTTGAACCTCTATAATTTCCTAAAACCTTCAATTTTTCCTTCCTTGCTATCCATCCCACCTTCTGTCTCACTTTCTCCAGCTTGTTGTGTGGCAACTTGAACATTTCCAACTTTACTTCAACTCTAAACCTAAAAAGGTTAGTGTCTTGGCTGGATCCTCTACATCAACCTTAGCTAATGGCACTGTTGGTTCCATGCATACTTGTTCAAACATCCGCATCCCCTTCATGACTGATTCCTTGACTTAAGACATCAACACAAATTAATCCACATAATGTACCACTCTCATGCCCAGCACTCTCTGTTGCTACACCCTATGCAATGTAGCACATAACTTTTCAGACATGGTATACATAACTGCACAATGCATGGGCATGGACTTGTCAAAGTAAAGTTTCCCATTGAGGAGCATGCCTTACATCAGCTAGGCTTGTTTATTCACTGATATTAACCAAAAAACAGACTCAATATCCAGCTTAGCCAACCAGTGGTCCTCATATTCTGGTCACCCACACTACCTCATCGAAATATGAATACTGAACCTTGACATCTGTCCTATCAATACTGGTATTGGATGAATCCCACTCTAGGAAAGAAGAATAAACATCAATCCCAGGATAACATGGTAGACACTAATCACTAATGTAGAAACTATCAGTATATCTAAAAGTTTTGACATTAACAACAGAAAACCCACATTTATCTGCCACAATCCTTCTTCATTTTACACCCACATCTTTAAACTTGCAGTGTACTTTATAATGCATCCGTTCAATGCACCATGCACAGAGCACTGTAAAAAAGAGGCATCTGACAACATAGGCCCCCTGTTTGAAATGTCGGTATTCAAAATGCTGAGTGATGACAAGCTGAAAAAACAACAAAAGACAGAAAACGAAGGGGGAGAGCAAATCTCAAATACATCAGAATATGTAAACTTTCTAACTTCAGTGGCACATATGTCCAGTCTTTTTTCACATTTTCATTGCATATCTAATGTATTGTGTTAAGTGTGCCTACTAATTTATTGTACAGACTTACATTTTATAGGTAAATACTGGGCTAGCTGCCCTTGCAGTACATTTTAAGCCTAGCCATTTTTCCCTTTTTCTGCTTGAACTATCCTGTCCCACTTGGTTATTGACTGGCCTTATCCATCCCATGGTTGATGATTATATTCATTCATCCATCCATCCACAACCCCCATTTCCCATTTTTTGCATATGAGGTTGGGGTTTCACTTCAACAGTGACAATCATCTAGGGCCAAGGTTTACACTGCTGGGGGGCTACATGCATTCACACCTATGGCCAATTTAGAGTGCCCAGTCTACTTACTGCATGTGTTTGGAATGTCGGCGGAACCTGATGCAACCAGAGGAAACCCATGTGAACACAGGGAGGACATGCAGAATCTGTACAGAAGGCACACTAGCTGAGACCTGAACCAGGGAAACTCTCGCATTGGCCTTACCCATCCCATGTTGATAATTATATATCACCCCCAATAAGAATAACCAGGATCAAACTGTAGACAATTTCAGGGGACCAATGCATGGAATAAAACATTTAGGAGCTGTTTCTGTCCATTAGTAATACAGAGGGTAATCCTGGGGTAAATTTTCTGTTTCCTGCAACCACAGCCTTTCCACTTTTAACCCTTCTAAGATAAAGGTTATACCTTCAACAAAATACATATTTTCTATAAAGGCTATATAATTATGAGCTTGACCTGTACATAGAGAAAGGCATAATTTTCTGCTATGCCATCTGTAGGACTCTAGATGTGAGGGTGGAAGGAAGATCCATTACAGATAGTTGTCTCAAAGCTTTACTGGTATGATGAATCTTCACCTTTTATGCCCTACTTATAGGAGCCTTCCAGAGTAGGTAGAACATTTGAATGGGCATTTAAGCATTTTTGAAAATCAATAGCAAAGAGAGAGAAAGTACCAGAAAGTATGGATGAGAAGATCAGGGCTGGATGCCATGACGGACATCCCTTAAGCATGCTCTGCTCCTGCCGGGAATGTTAAGGTTTTAGTGTCCTAATGGTATACACTGGTGACAAAGTGGTTATGTGACAAAGTGGTTATGTGACATACATTCCTGAAATGTGCACTACACACATTTATTCTTCCATGGTTTCTCTATTAAAAGAAAGGAATACAGTTTCAATCCCCCATTTTTTCTTATTATAAAATTTTTATGTAAGAATTAAAAAAAAAAAAACTAGATGATTGTTTTTGGATCCCACTATGAAAGAAGGAACATTACACAAAATTCAACTTGAGATAACTGAAAAACATCCATCTGCAACGTTGGCATGACTACAACCCTTCTGACTTCACAAGTGTAAATGCCGCTCTAAACATTTGATAAATCCATATGAGAATTAACGTTTGCCTGTATTCTGTCTCTGCCAAACAGAATCTCAATACTTTCCACTACACATGTTAAGAATTGACTCTGATATAGTCTCTCTGGCCATTTTTAATATGCCTAATGCTGCCAAGAACAAACTAAGGACAGAGAATGAAAGACTTCTGGCAGCAAACACTGCAAATATCTTGGAGTGCATTATTTAATGTAGCAAAGTCAAATTTAATAGAAACACTAAAGCAATACTTATCATCATCAACCCAACATGAACTTTATAGGATTCATTTCTTTGATCAGTGCCAAGAAGCAAGCTTATAACCTAACATTCATTATGAGTGCTATTAAGTGCATAACAACTTTCTAATCAAACTGCTCACTTATTTAATATAACAGTTTCCTAGGTACCTACAACAGTGTGAGGTGAATGCTCCCAAGACTCAGTATTCATGAAATTGCTTACTTACAGAGTGCATGTTGTTTGTAAGCTGGGTAGAAAATGAAGGCATTTTCTAGTGTTAAATTCTTCAACCTAATGCCCCTTTTAATGGGATTTTTAACAACTGAGGTTCAAACCACTCAAAATTATCATTCATTACTTTGAGATCCCTGCTAATTCTCTGCTTTTTTTTAGTCCTTTCCAACACTAGTACTACCACATAATGACAGGTTTCAAATAATTTACATCGCTGCAACTCAGGAACCGTATAGACCTTATGCTTAATGAACAGTGTCACTTTACCATCTTTCTAGTTTGCTGCTATAAATCTGAGTGTGAAAAACAACTGTCCTTCACAGCTTCTGCAAACAAATTAGCAGAAATGCAGGGTAATATACATTTGAAAATCCAAGTATATATATATAAGCTTTGATAGGAAGGTAGCAATATTTGCTTAAGCTAGATCCGAGCCATTCATAATTGGGAATTTCTAATAATAAAGCAAACTATTAAATACCTAAGGCATCACAACTTATTTACTAATTTAAATGGCACAGTGTCATACCCTTGATGGAAAATTTCTAGTTACTCAACTGCACTTAATAGCATCACACATATATTTACCTGTTTATACAATAAGCAGCAATATGACCACTTTTCCACTTGCATCAGATGATACACATGGGTAGTGGTAGTCTGTTCTTATTCCAGTGCTTGAAGGAAAAACATACACACATACATACATACATACAAAAATAAGTGTACACATAGAATGCTTTTGCAGGAAATTAAACAATATCTTGTATAAATTGCAACAGATGAAGTTTAAACTCTAAGGATCATTGCTTTGTAACCAACTAAACCAGAAATAAAGTATTTTACAATACAAAAATACAAGTAAGAATTCCATTTATTATTTTTAACATATAAAGCTTCAGATATGCAATCTTAATAAACATTTTGTTTTTTACATTAAACAACAGCTTTCACTTTTTTTACAGCAGTACAGATAGGTAGGTAACTGTTCACAGTAATAAAACAAGATAGGTAGGTAACTGTTCACAGTAATAAAACAATCTGCATTCCCCACTTTTTGCATTATTCAAAATGAGTAACAGTGCATAATATAAAGCAATTGGCTGTCTTTAGAGCAAAAAAAACAGTGGATAAAGCTAAAGCTAGTAAAAACTAAAAGAACTTTAAACAGAAATTAATGCAACCAACAAACTAAAATAAAATAACACTGCACAAACATAAAGCCAAGTGCTTTCATTCTTTAATTTGGGCTTCCTCAGAGCTTCAGTGCAGTACAAGAAAAGCTATTTTTATACACTAAAATCAGTTATGGTGAAACAACAATTAACTAATTGGGATAAATGCTTAGTGTAATACACACATATAATACATCAAAATCTCCAGTATACTTAAATGTAACAAATAAATGAATAAATGCAAAAAAAAAAAAAAAATCATATCTTTAAAAGACACAATGTTAACACTTTCATTAAGACTTGGTAGTCTGTCAGCTTGTAAAAAAAATGCCAGTTTAATTCTTTAACCTCTAAAAGATTCTTGAAATCACCACTATAGGGAGTAGCAGACAAAATCAAGTACAAAAAATAGAAACTTCCTAAAATCAATACAAAGTAATGAATGCTTGGCCAAAGCATTCATAAAATCCTTGTTTTTGATGGACAAGTAATGTTCAGAAATACATGTACTTAACTCCCTATTTTTTTTCCCTACATAAAAACAATGACAGGAATCACAGGTGGCTAGATATACTACAAATGCTAAACAACAGGATAATCTGCCCTTAGCCCATAGCTGCAAACCATTATGTTTCAGGACATTTGAACCTTCATTAATGAACCTACGCTGCTTACATCCATTACAGTGAAATGTACCCCTTTTACTAACATGATCAGTGACAGTAATATGCTCAAGCAATTTTTTGAGATCATAATTTTTCTTGTATCAAAATGTATGCACCACACCAAAAACTTCACTAATGTCCTTGTTGCCCAAAATGATTTTCAAGTTTTCACTTACAGTAGTCCTAATACCCAGTAAGGGAAAACCTATTGACATAAAACTGCAATCAACTTCTTCCATACCCTATCCACCTGCATTGTTAGAAGTAAAGATCACCATGGAATAGAATGGAGGATATTTCATACTTCTCAAACTCCTAACTTCATTGATAACATTGCCCAAACAGGGGTCAGTATAGTCTCTTTACTTAAACAGTTGGCTCAAATACAAAACTTCATTTTCAAAATTTGCATCTTCATAAACTGAGGGTGTTGGCTATTGGAAGCAAGATAATTATTAACAAAAGTTACTTTCCTAAAAGGATTACTGTGGAAGATGCCAGACTTGACATCCACAGTGATCTCTACATCCCCAAAAAAATAATAGTTCTCAAACACCCTTGAGTGAACTTTAAAAAAAAAGAAGAACTAGCACTGAGTTCCTGAATAAAAGTAGCAACTTCCTCAAAATCGCCCTGCCACACAAAAAAAAAAATTGCCGGTATAACTCCTGTAAAATCCAAGTTTTTCAAATAGTACATGAGAACAAAGGAATTCATGCTCCACTAACTCAACACTAAATTGGCATACAAAGGGGGTGCCATACTGGCACCCATCGCCTATCCTCCTTTTTGGTTAAAATAATCCGCATTAAAAACAAAAAAGTTATTCTCCAAAACAAGCTTGACTAGAGTACATAAAGTGCTAACAAAAGGGACATCAAACTTCACAAAATAAACCAAATAATTACTAAAAAAGTCCGAACCTGTATCCTGTGATGTACAGGAATACATTGAAGCCACATCCAAGGTAAACCTACACTTCTCATGTCCTTAGAAAGAATACTGCCATAATAAATCTAATAATTCCCAGGAATCCCTCAAGTAGAACCTAGAATTTTGTACCAAAGGATTGATAACCGAGTCTAAAAAAATGGACATAAATTTTGTTTTAGTTCCACCTCTTGAAATAATGGGCCCAAAAGAGGGAAACTCACCATCAGTTGTAACCTTAAGAGTTTTCAGAATACTGAGAAACCTACCCAACTTTTGAAATTCAACCTGCAAAAAAACATAAAGCTTAGAATCAATTTGCCCATTGTACAAAAGGTCTATCAAATCACTGACCAGCTGAAGAAACTGAAAATTTCATTGACAGAAATAGGATTATAGAGATCACTTTGTGCTAAAACAGCATTAATAATGTCAACATAATCTGCAAACTTTATGAGCACCACCACATTTGCCTTTATCAGATTTCATAATCCAGAGTCCCTGAATATTTCTGAGCTCTAACAAGGCCTTCCTCTCAGAAGAAATCATGTCAAAAAAACTTATTAGGCAATGGAGCACTCAAAAGATCCCTAATTTCCTTCTCACAAGCCTTCAAAAAACTTGCATAGTGTGATGAAGCGATTGATTGAATGTACTCCTCTTTTGAAGTTTAACATCCCTTCTCTCCAAATTAACATCATACAACATATAATAAAATTGAGCTTATGAACGTACAATTTAAGTTCTTTGACAGTGTTACTCAAATTAGCTGTGCATGATGGGACAAATATAAATGACTCTTGTATAACAAAATCACTAAAGCTCAAAACAGAAATACCATGTGTAGAACTTTCAAATTTAATCAAGTTCATTTTCCTCTGCCTCTCCCCTTTTACTTTCTGTCTGCCCTTTGGGCCACTCTGCTTTCTGCCACAATTTCCTGGTACCAAATCACAAAAATGGAAAGATGAACCAGAAGCCTCAATATTACTATCAGCAATTGTATTTACACTGCCATTTCCAATAGAAGGAGTATTTAAGTCAGTAAGTAAACCAATATATTGCATCCCTTAATACCTTTTTATATTTGTGTTGAATAATCATGTCACAATGTCCATTAGCTTTGGACCCAATAGCATTATATTCTACCACACAATTATGGGGATGCTTATTCTTGTTAACATCATCATCCACATTTTTGACAGACTTTCTTAAAGCTTGATGCTTTTCCTTATATTCCAGCAAGAAGCTTCATAATCTCTAAACCAGTGTTGTTAAATAAAATGACAAGCTTACTGTAAAAGCCCATCACTGAAGGCTAAAATGAATGAGTCAACAAAATAAAATAAACACTGTACAAATATAAAGCTAAGTGCTTTTGTTCTTAAATTGGAACTTCCTCAGAGAAGTACAAAAAAGCCATTTTATATACACTAAACTCATGTGATGAAACAACAATTAACTAATTAGGATAACTACTTGAGGTAACACATGCATAAAATACATCAAAATCTGCCCATAAACCTAAATATAATAAATAAATGAATAAATACAAAATAAAACAGCATTTATTTTACCTCTCAGTGTGTTGCCGCTCATGTTGTCGATTTCTCTCTACAGTTCTTTTAGTTTTTCTAATTTGCTGTCTTTCTTTACAGCAGCAGAACATGGTAACTGTTCACAGGAAGAAAGAATCTGTCTCTGTCTCTCTACATTTGTAGATGCAGGTTCAACAGCCAAATACTTTTCTGCCTTTCTTGTCTCATGCAAGCAACCAAAATTAAGCCACCAATATAGGTAAGAGTTGTATTGCTTCCCACTGAGTTTTCTCCTGACTGGTAACAGAAATTACATGTAGAATACAAATAAGCCGACTTTTTTCTCAGGAGGTCATCCCATTAATCAATTTGCTTGAAAACAAATCAGAATGGATTTACACAACTGCACATCCCTGCAAAATACGCTGTTGCAATAAGAAGGTCATAGATAAAAAAACACCTGCCTACTACACATGCTCCCATTGGCTATAATTACATCTTCAATGTTAGGCCAAGTCAAAGAATAGGGAAGGTCATGGATCAAAACCACCTGCCTACTACACATGCTCCCATTGGCTATAATTACATCTTCAATGTTAGGCCATGTAAAGAATAGGGAAGGTCATGGATCAAAACCACCTGCCTACTACACATGCTCCCATTGGCTATAATTACATCTTCAATGTTAGGCTATGCCAAAGAATAGGGAAGGTCATGGATCAAAACCACCTGCCTACTACACATGCTCCCATTGGCTATAATTACATCTTCAATGTTAGGCTATGCCAAAGAATAGGGAAGGTCATGGATCAAAACCACCTGCCTACTACACATGCTCCCATTGGCTATAATTACATCTTCAATGTTAGGCCATGCCAAATAATAGGGAAGATCATGGATCAAAACCACCTGCCTACTTCACATGCTACCATTGGCTATAATTATATCTTTAATGTTAGGCCATGCCAAAGAATAGACAGATGAGCATTTAACCTCTGCAAAACACAACTGTATCTAAATGCCTGCTGTCAAGTCTTATCCACTTCTGATTTTGACCCCCAAAAGATAACAGTAAACCAAACTTTAAATAGAAGTCATCTCATCAACATGGCTTAACCCTAACAGCTTTTGTCCATCTCACCACAAAAAATATATATATTACACAAGTTAACAATGCATTAATTGACTTAGCCTCTCCCCATGCACTTAATTAATGAAGCTCTTTCTCCAGATCTCAGATTGGACAACCATTCTGTATTAGCATTATGCACTACAAACCTGCTTAATAAGATCTTATCAATTGCAGTTCACCCATCTCTTAATGACTACTGCTATATCACATTCAAAAATAATAATGTAGAAAAATCACCCCTCAAAATGTCATTGACACTCAAGTCTACCAAAAAATTCCACAAATGTCCAACACTTCCTAGGTAGCAGACAACAACTTAATTTTATCTAGTCAATGATCCCAGTCAAGAAACCAATTCCTTGTCTTTACTTCTGCTATCTCTATGCTGATGACATAATCGTTTACTGGTCAGGACACTCTCGCATCAGCATTCAATTCTAACAGTCAGACTTACATGAGCTTCACCAGTGGCCCATAAAATACTTTTCAACCTCACCAAGACCAAAGCTATCCTTTTTGGAACTCCACAGAAAATTCACCAGGCACTTAACTCTATCTTTGACATACACAACGATTTCAGAGGCAACCTCTGCCTTCAAATACCTAGGACTATGGCCTGATCAGTCACTAACCTTTCATTTTCATATTGACAAAGTGAGAGCCAAAATAAGCTTCCTCTTCTTCTGGGGCAAAAAGATTGCTCCTTTTCTCTGAACTAGCCAGTGCAGCCAATGTCTGCTTCTGCCTCAAAACAAAAACATTGCCACATTCCAGACTATCTTTATCAGCATCCACCAATTCATTACCAGCTCATCTCTCTTTGAGCATCACTGTATTACCCTAGAAAAAGCCACATGGCTACCTATAAAACAAAGACTTAACATACTTTTAGGATCCCAACTTTGCAATCTACGCCACTTGAAGCTAGATTTCACGAAAAAAAAAAATCCTCATATATCATGAGATACTATGCACAAGCCTCCCTAGCACTCATTACCACTTAAATTCCACAAAACTGCATATGTTTTCTCTTCTAAGGCATCTATTCTTTGGCAAGTTCTGCAAACTGACATTGAGGACATCAACACTTCTTCTGAATTCAGAATGCAACTCAGAAAGTACTTCTTCATCCAAGCCAAATACTACCAATTCACAACAGGGCATATCACCTAACCTATTTCCTCTCCAAACCTCTTACCCTCTCTCAAGCTTCACTGAAGACTGACCCACTTTAGAAACTAATGTATATGCTGTACATTACACTCTACTTGATTGTACATTGCACTCTGCTTGCTCACTACAATATACATAAACTCATTTATTTCTGTGAAATTACTGTTACTGCTTACATTTCTGTTTTTTTTTTTGTTTTATTAACTTTTTTTATATTTCACCCAGGCTGAGCCTGAAATTGGTCAGTAACGGTCAGTGCACTACCCTGCTAAGCAAATATGTCTCTTCAAAATAATCTCTTCCCAATAATAACTCATGTATACAAACATCAGAATAACAAATGACTGACTAAATAATTTAATTATTTAAAAAAAATAAAAATCTACCTAGTTATTTAAGGATAAAGTGAGTTGAAATGTTACTATTATGGGCAGATTATTTAATATTAGAAAGAGAGTTTAGAGATAAAGCAAAAAGTTCAAATGATCAGCTACCTATAATTAGATGCATGTGTCTGATGGGTGGTATTGTCAGATAGGTGGATGAATGCTTGATGGAGTTGTGACAACCCTCCACTGGACCAGTAATCAAGGAGCCTCAATCCTCACTACTGGCAACAGTGGGAGATGTTCACTGGGAGGATAACAAGCAGACACACAGTATTTCCAGATGAAGCTCTCTGCATCAAGTGCAATTTCCATTAAGAGCACACGGAGATCAGTCAGTCCAGGGCTAGTTCCTCTACCTTTCTCAAGATCCTCAGTAAGACTTCCCACTGGCACAGCTATAAAGTTGAATCTTTAGCCAGGGTTCCAAGCCAAGTCCTCCAACACTCTCTCTGTCCAACCAGTGCTTTGTGTCCCTTCCGAAGTAGCTCACACACACACACACACACATACACACTCTGAGATTTTGATTTGCGCACACACCTAAGGCTGGCTGGCACAGGTTTATTAGCTATGTCCCCACCTTTTGCCCAGACTATAAGACAGTTTTCACTGCCACCATAACCCTTCTGCCAGCTACCTTAAGGCCCTTAACAAAGGGTGCCCAATCTTACTGTGTAATATTAATATTAATACAAATGGCAGTTTGACCAAGAACAAAGCTGTTAGGAGTGCCCCACACACTGCCACCAAATAAATATGCAAGTACTCTCAAAACTTAAATATCTCTACAAAGATCAGCCACAATGAAATGTTTAAGTATATTCAAAAATAATAAAAGAACAAGACAATACTAAATATATATTCACAGAGACATCAGAGTTCAAAACCACAGGAAAGATTTAAAATAACACTGCAGTACAGGCTCACACAAATAAAGAAAACATCTAAAGTAAACTTCACTATAATCCTGACTGTATCTAAAAGAATTATACTGTTCCCTAGAAACTTACTTTCTTAGAGCAAGGAAGATGTGATGAGTGGCTCTTTGTTCTCAGATAAAAAACATAATGCAGAATGCTCTGACTTCTCAAATTATTATCTAACGTATTACTGCTGGGTTAGCTTGCAGTATGCCACTTTCTGGCCATCTGATTTCTAATTCCCATGCCAAAAATCCCATTGCTAGAAGCTGGCAGCATTTAGCATCTACCTGTAAAAATATACAGGCAAGGGCTTTTCCTCAGATTTTTGGCAGATGCTGGAAGGCATAAAACAATTGTATTCCCTCATGCTTCAATAGCAGCAATTAGTTCACTCCAAGGACAATACAGAAAGCTTCATAGCACAGACTCTGTGTCTCTAGATGCATTGAAAACTTGGCAGGTAAGCTCTTTCCTGTGTCCTATAAAGTAATTTAATTTCAGATATTTTTCTAAAGTTTACTAGACTGAGGTTACTCTCCTGTATCCCAGTTTCCACTGTTAAAATATATACATTTAACAGTTACAATAGTACATGTACATTTCTGTTGTCTTCTAGAAGGGCACATCACTTTTAAAAATACGATTTCAACACAAACATCTGTACAGAGCTGTTTGATACACACACGACATACATTCCTAATAGGTTCATAGGTTAGTACTAGGCTAACTGCCCTTGCAAGCCACTGTAAGCCTAGCCAATTATTCCTTGTGAGACTGAAAAACCCTGCACCTTGTATTTGTAAGGCAAACACCTTAACCATTAGGCCACCCTCCCAACAAATAATACAAAATTAAAAATGAGTACATTTGTAACACACGCGTCTTGTACAAATCATTTCAATATTCACCGATGACATATAATTATTTACAAAATTCCAGCTAGCTGTTCTGGCAGTATCTCCTTTTGTCACAGGAGCTATCAGGCCAAATAATTAAGAGATGACAGAGAAAAGGGGAGCAAAATCATGTATGATTGCAGCAGCATTGAAGAGTATTGACAAAGTATTTACTGATGATATAACACTGGAAGTAACTGGGCACCTTTTATGTAGCTGTAGGGTTTTTAGATCACAAGTATGTAAGATGATGTCAGCTAACACTGCTGAAGCAGTGAGAGTGTTTGTGTGTGTGTGTGTGTGTGTGTGTGTGTGTGTGTGTGTGTGTGTGTGTGTAGGAAAAGTAATATGTTGCCCATAAGCAAATGCGAGGTCAGTAGTTTACATTATGAAGGTTTTTATGAAACATCTGCAGAACAATTCTTTGTGGAGGTAATGTTCCAGCTCATTTTTTGAAGTTTTGTGACATCCCTCCTTTAGGCCAATGATTAAGGAACCTCAATCCTCACCACTGACATTGGTGGGGAATGTTCACTTTGAAAAATATAGTATTTTCAGATGCAGCTCTCTACACCAAGCACAATTTCCCTTAAGAGCACACAGGGAGCACACTCCAGTCCTGGTGGCTGGACTTTTTCTCCAGGCCCCCAATAAGACTCCACCTTCCTCCGTACAGAAATCAGTGCTCTGTGTCACTGACACACACACTCTGAGATTTTATTTTCACACACACACCTGGGAAAGGCTGGCACAGATTTACCTGCTATGCCACCTCCCCCAGATTTTTCAGTAGATTCACTGCCATCACACAGCTATTTTAAGGCACTTGCCAGGATACCCAATTACCCTTAGTAAAATTAATAGTTATATAAATGGTAGTGTTCACCAACTGGCAAGAATTTCAGGAGCATAAAACACATTGTCACCAAATAAATGCAATTTAGTCTCAAAGGTCATAATATTTTCTAAAATGTCATCCACAATGAAAGGTATACATATATTTAATAATAAACAATAAAATAAAAAACATGAGAATACTGAGTATCCATTTACAATAAACACCAGAATTTCAATTTGCAGGAAATATAAAACATAACACAAAAGGAAAGACTCAGACAGATACAGAAAAACAACACTTTTAGGTAATCTCACTATATTTTCCAAACTGACTGAAGAATTACTGTTCCCTAGTCAAGTTATTTACCAAAGCAAGGCAAGATGAAGTGGGTGAGTGGTCTTGTCAGTTCTAAAACAGAGTGCCGAGTGCCCTCTATCACATCTGTCATTAGTATCTAAATACAATTTCAGTTATGGGTACAGAATGACATCACATCTGGTCACCTGATTCTGTGGTTCCCACATTACCTCTTCACTAGAAACTTGAGCCAGTATCTGGCACAGATATGTCACAATTCACACACAGAGCTTTGCTAATACCTATTCCAGCATCTGTAGACTGTAAAGCAATTCAAATTCTTCCATCCTTCCTGCAGAGGCTAACCAGCCATTCTTTATCACTACAGGGTAGCAATTAGTTCACCACTAAGAACAATAAGAGCAGGATCCCAGCTCAGACATTACATCTCTGGCTGCATTCAGTCCTATGAGATAAAATCTTTATGGCCTAAACCAAGTCATTGAATTCTTAAGGTTAGCTAGGCTGAGATTAACTCTTTCCCTTCCAGTATCCTCTGTTAAACTTTATACATTTCCTCAGTTACAACAGTACAGTTGGATATAAATGTATATTTCATTTCTGTTCAGCAGGACCCACTGTTGATAAATTTTTAACACAAGTGACTGTACAAATCCATTTGATATTCAAATGGCATACAATTCTTTACAACCCCCATCTAGCTATGCTAGAACATGTTACACATGCACTGCCCTACTTTCTTGGGTGCAGCTGGCACAATCTCACATCACCGTATTCGCTTTAGATGTTTTGGGAATGATTTTTCAGACGTTGGCAGTGAGAATGAAGTATATGTGTTTGGTGCATTTAATACTGGTAAATTGAGTATGTATGTGAGGGGATGACTATGACAATGATGTGAGCAAAAAAGGGGAAGCTTTCTTCTGAAAGTATAGTTCAATTAAGGTACAGGTAGCCATTCAACTTTTGCTAAAGTCATGCATTGATACTCCCTTTTTGGAGAGAGGGTAATGAACCTGCAGTTGTTATTGACAGGGGAAGCAAGCTTCTAATTGCTTTAGGTGTTCTAAAGGAGTGTAGCAACTGCCTTATGCCTAACCCCTACACATTGCTTCTACCAACTGATAGTGCACTCTGTAAGAGATGTAAATATTTGGCATCAGCCAACTATCAGCAGACATCATACGGCCACATAACACACCTACAATATTAAATTCAGGAATAGGCCTCTCTGGTAAAGGCTCTAATACCTTTAATCTCATCTTAACCTACCTAACCCTCCCAGCACTAAGCCCATAACTTATGTTCAGGCTCCAAAAAAATTGCCAAAGCCTCCTAGAATGCACTCTAAAAGATCCCATCCTCCCACACACAAGCCAACACCTATGATAAGTAACATAGAAACAAGGGCATTTACTGCAAGTAGCAAAGTATACAAGGTTACATGACTTGCAATCAGAGTAATAATCAAACCTAAAAATCCTGTGTGTGGTAGGATACAAATAAACATGAAATGTTTATGAATTGGGGGATATTGACAGTGCCTGATAAATTAAGCAAGATTGTAGGTCAAAGCCCATGTTATACATACAGGAACACAAAGTCTTTAAAGAGACTTTTGTGTTATGAGAGGGATCTTGTTAATAACGTCAGAAAGGAAAGGAACATTCTCATGTAGGAATTGTAATCAATGCAGTTATATGCTGAATGGTAACATGCTTGAGCATCCTACCACTCACAGAATTTTTAGGTTTGATTATTACTCTCATTGCAAGTCATGTAACCTTGTATACATTGCTACTTGCAGTAAATGCCCTTGTCTCTATGTAGGGAAATCCAAATGGACCCTATGTGAGAGGGTTAGAGACAATATCTACACTATTAATAAAGACGATGAGTATAGCACGACACGTCCTGAACTGTGGTCTCTCCCATAAATTTGGTCTCTCCCATAAATTTAGGTGTCTAGTATTAGAACTGATAAGTAATACCTCTAGGTTAGGTAATTTGAAAAATTATATGGAACAAGCTGAAATGAAATGGATGATAAAGCTGCAAGCTGATAGAGGCTATGGTTTAAATGATAAAGTTACTCTAAAACCTTTTTTTAGTCCCCAAACCTTTACAACATTAAGTTATATGTATTTATAGACCATTCCTAGTAGCTTTTCATGTGAATTTTGTAGATGTTTTATGCACGTTTCTAGGTTATAATTGTTTTAATATTAGGAATATTGTTGCTGGTGTTTTAACTACCATATAGGTTTTACTGGTTTAATCAGCTAATGAATGAGAGTGTATTATTGGCTGTTTGATGTTACCTTGGTATATAAGTGAGTGAAGCCTGCTGCATTTCTATAGTCTGAAGAAGCATTCCTAACATGAACGTGAAAGCGCTTACTTTATTTTGAATAAACTAGCTTTTATCGACTCTGCTGTGTTGCTGCCACTGAATTCTTTACTTTTTGAGATGGATTGATTCTGTCCAGACATGCTTTATCCTGCTGCTGCTACTGTTTATCATCACCATCATGGAAATATCAGACAGAGAACATTATAAACCAATTAAGACAAGAAGTGTCACTGTTAGAAGACTATAGAAGATGGAATAGATCAACAGAAATACTAAGAAAGATAGATGTGATAAAAGCAATGCTCAATATTAGAACAGACCAGGATCTATCATGCACTATCACAAATAAACAAAATCTCAGCACAGGTGGAAAACGTAGAAGATACGAAGATAAATATAAAGGCAATGTGCAAAATAAGCAACTGGGTAATAAGGTTAAAGGAATTGAAAGACTGGCAAAAAAGAAGAAATAGATACATTATGAAGATCCTGTGGAACATAAAGATGCTAAATGGACAGAAGAAGTAAAAGAAAGAATAAGAGGTTTAAAGGTACAGGATATGAAATGGGATGCAGTAACAAGCTAGAGTGATTGATACAAAGTTAAGAAAAGCCTCTAATTGGAAAATCTCAGGCCCAGATGCAGTACCTAACCTCTGGTTAAAAGTATTAACATCTTTGCAAGAAGATTTAGCCACGAGTAAGAACTATTTATATTTGCACCCAGAACAGACACCAACCTGGCTAACAACAGGCAAAACAGTGCTCCTACTTAAGAGTGAACCAGCAAGCTATCCTAAAAATTATAGACCAATAACTTGCCTTCTGACGATAAAAAAAACTCAATTATGCCAGTAGAAAAAAACGGGCAATAAAAAAAGTCATATGGAACAAAGGATCGTTTGTCGTTAAAGTCGTAGTGAATAACTGTAAAAAAGGGAAATCTAAATATGGCATGGACTGACTACAAAAAGGGCATTTGATATTATCTCTCATTCATGGATAAAAGAGTGCTTTAAAATGTGTAAGATACACCTCACACTAATTGACATTACAGTGACCATGAAACAGTGGCAAACCACTTTGCAATTAAGCCATGATAAAGGACAAATTGTTATTAATGGATACAGATTCAAAGGGGGATATTTCAGGGTGACTATATCACTGTTACTATTCTGCCTTGCCCTTAATCCATTAAGCTGTTTACTCAGCAGCTTAGACCACAGCTATAATCTGGCTCCTAGAAAACAACAACGTGTAAAGACTTCTCACCTTCTTTTTGTCAATGATTTAAAACTGTATAGCTCATCAGATGAGGAAATTAAAGCACAACTGCAAGTTGTCAAAACTTTTTAAGATGATATAAGAATGTCATTTGGTCTCGATAAATGTACAAAAGCAACTTTTAAAGCAGGAAAACTGCAATGCCAGGAAAACATCAGTTTGGGACAAGAATGTGATACAAAAAGAACTTAAGCAAGGAGGAGTATATACATATTTGGGAAGTGATGAAGGATCAATAATAAAACATGAACAAATGTGAATAAATCTTGGTAAGGAAACACTGTGGCAGTTGGTATTAGGCGCTGATACTTCACCTGGATTAAATGATTCAATCAATATCAAATGTTTTTTATTAAATAGATAAAATGTTTTTGTAAAATATACAATTTTAAGAATTTTTGATATGATGAACTTCAATGTGATCGTATTTTAGGAGAAAGGTAATTCATAGTAACATTCTATGAAATTTGATCAACGTCAAATTAACGAATAGATAACATTTGATAGAAAGATATTATAATTGATTATTGTTGGATTTATTTAGTCATATTGTTAAAATACGTGATGTTCTAAACAATAAAGGGTGTACATGGGTGTTGAGGGAGAGTGGAAGTTGTAATATGATCAAATCATGTATATTTATGTACACCCTTTATTGTTTAGAACATCATGTATTTTAACAATATGATTACAGTTGTATTTTCTTGTGTGTAAACATACACACAGATGCAATGATAATAATTTTTTTATATAAATAATTGTTTATTTTTGTACGAGTAATAAGAAATGATTTTATATCATAGTGCATTACCAATTCTTTATTTAAAAATGAAAGAATTTAAAAATTTATTGTTTAATTATGATTATTAGCATGAATACAAAAAGTGTGAGACCAACATGACATCATATCCTGTAAAGTATAAAAACGGGAACATGGGAGAGTTCCCGTTTTTCTGAGGAAGTCCATGTTATGAATAAAGTGGAAGAAAGCGCTAAAATACAATTCCTTCATTGTCGTTTTTTTGGTATTCAAAGTGTGAGCCGTTTTAGTGGGTTCGTGTTCATTGATCTTATGGTTCCTTGCCTTGTACTGTTGCTATGCACTTATATTCCCAAGAATAGTGCATACTTTTCTGGTATCTTGTGTAAATGAGCTTTGTTCAAGAAAACAATTGGTATTGTTCAAATACCATGTATACAATTTTGAATAAAAACAGTAACTTTTATTATTATTACATATAGATGTTATCAAAATACTTCATGTACTGTTATGGAATATACGTCCGTTTAGTTCTCCTTCAAGTTCTTAGCATAAACCCAGGCAAGGGATAAAGTACTTACCCATCACAGACTGGGAAGAAAAAGGGAACACTCAAAAGATGAATCCCCTGAACCATTCTGCTAATCCAGCCAAATGTTAGAGGTGTGCTGTATCTCTCAATAATGGTGAAGACATTTTATTTAATATAACTGTACGCTTTTCTAATGCAAATGTGACTTTCTTGCAATGTGGGAAAATATACCTGTTTGCAGAAAAAAAATTGAGAAAAAGAGGGGCTCAACTTGAAGAGTAAAGGCATAAAAATGAGAAAGGTGTGTGTGTGTGTGTGTGTGTGTGTGTGTGTATATATATATATATATATATATATATATATATATATATATATATATATATATATATATATATATATATAATGTGTGTATGTATGTATACTTTTCAAATGACTGAAATACTTTTCATGTTATTAAGAAATATTAATGAGGATTGTGAAAGGATTAATGTGTATGAAAATCCTTAAAACAAGTGGTTTCTCCCCTAAGGTAACCTTTTCCCATTCATAGGCTACTTTACCTGTTAGGTTTCCTACTAGTGGGAGACTCAGCATACAGATCTGTAATTGGTTCATCTGCCACACCCTGATTTGATGCAGCTTGAGGTCCCATCTCTGACTGGTGTCACTCAGACGAAGAGTGCCACGTCATCTGTGTCATACCCTTATGTCATCTTGATATGAGGAACAAAAAAATAAATAACAAAAAAGCCTTGCTGCTCACAATTGTGCAGCTATTAGTTTACCCTGGGATGGCTGCCCCCTACACCCACTGTGTCAGCATGGATGATGGTCTTGCCGGCCAATCTATATGGTAATGAAGCAATCTAGGGGAGAGCAAGGTACTCTCCCTGGAAATATCTGCAGCTCCCAATTTACAAAATTATTTGGGTAAATATTTCACAGTTGAAGGGAAGTGTTAACACTATCAAAAGTCAGCAGTCATCCATTCACTCCAATATAAGCAGCTGTGGTGGAGGTAAATACAGCAAATGATAGGGTGGGGAGTGTGTTAGTTTTTGTATGTGTATGGAAGTCTACGTGTATGCATGTAGGAACATGAATTAAGCCAAATGAATGTGTGTGTGTGTGTGTGTGTGTGTGTGTGTGTGTGCGTGTGTGTGTGTGTGAGTGAGTGACGGTCTTTGCCAAAGCAATGCATGAGCCACCAGGGTAAACACTACAGCCACCACAGATTTGACAGCACTAATGTTAAACAAGGGTGCATCAGTTGTATGATAATCAGGCCTTTTTCATTGTGGCCATAACTGTTTCTGATTTTTTTCTCTCCGTCATTTAAATTGACTTACCAGTGGTAGGCAATTTAAGTAAGGAATGAGAATCTTCCTGAATCCCAGGGTTATGTTAAATGAGTTAGGAAATAAAAAGAACAGTGCATTGAAATGGAACTGGAACTCCCGGAAGGGCATAGCCTGGTTAAAGTCTGGAATAAAAGGGAAAACAACAGAAAAGAAACACTGCCCAAGTTGGATGGTCAACTTTTCCTGTTAGGCACTGTGGTTGTGACAAGTTTCAATGAAATCTTGTTTGAAATATATAAAGAAATGAATACATGAAGCATATACAGATGAAGTAAAGACCAGTAATCTGAGTCTGGAAAGCAGCATACAAAACAGCAATAGATTTCTGATGCAATCTAAAAGCTATGTTGAAAGATATACCTTATACTCTTGTTTCACACAACCTGCTAGGACTTAAACATGTTCTAGCCCATTCTAACCAGTACATACTTCTAAATACACTTTCAATGTATTGAATATTTAAGACATTTACCTATGTCTGTGTGACACCCCACCACTGGCCAGTAATCATGGCAACAGTGAGGCAAGTACACTGGGAGGATGACATGTACACACACAGTGTTTCCAGATGCAGCTATCTGCAACAAGTGCAATTTCTGTTAAGAGCACACAGAGAACACAGTCAGTCTGGGGCTGGTTTCTCCCTCTTTCTCCAGATCCCCAGTAAGACTCCCTTACTGGCACAGCTATAGAGTTGAGATCTCAGCTAAGTGGCCAAGCCAAGACCTCCAGCACCCTTTCTGTCCAGCCAGTGCTTTGTGTCCCTGCCCAAGTAGCTGACACACACTTTTTGAGGTTTAATTTACACACACACAAACATCTGGGAAAGACTGGCACATGTTTACCAGCTATGCCCCCTTTGGCCAGACTATAAGGTAGTTATCACTGCCAGCAGCCAACTCCTTGTTAGCTACTTTAAGGCCATTAACAAAGGGTGCCCAATCGTACTGCGTAATATTGATATTAATACAAATGGTAGTTTGACTAACAGAAAGGCTATCAGGAGTGGTCCACACTGTGTCACCAAATAAATATGCAAGTATTCTCAAAACTTAAATATCTCTAGACAAATCAACCACAATGAAAGTTTTAAATATATTTAATAATAAATAATAAAAGAACAAGAAAATACTCAGTATATAATCACAGTGACATCAGAGTTCAAAATCACAGGAAATATTTAAAACATTTCAGGACAGTCTCAAATAAATGCAAACATATATCTAGATTAAGCTTTGCAATACTCCTGACTATATCCAAGAGAATTGTACTGTTTCATAAAAACTTACTTTATCAGAGCAAGGCAGATATGGTGAATGTAAGGTCCAAGACAGAATACAGAATGCACTGGTGAATGTAAGGTCCAAGACAGAATACAGAATGCACTGTCTCTGTCAGAGTGTTCTCAAATATTTCTGCTGGGATAGCTTGCAGAATGACATCATTTCTTGTCATCTGACTATCCCAGGTGAAACCCCCGCTGCTGGAATCTGGCTATATTTAGCATCTACCTGTGAAAATACATAGATCTCAGATCTTTGGCAGATGCTGGAAGTCAAAAAACAATTGCATTCCTTCACATTTCAAAACTAGTAATTAGTTCACTCCGAACACGGTACATGACGCTTCTCAGCGCAGACCATGTCGAGCTCCATTGAAAGCTGAAAGGTACCATATTTTATTACATAGCCATCAATTTCAGCTATTTTTCAGAAGTTACCCTCCTATATTCCAGTTTCTACTGTTAAAATATGTATGTTTAAACAGCTACAATAGTGCATGTACATTTCTGTTCTCTTCCAGCAGGGCACACTGTGGTTACATCTTAAGCACAAGCATTTTATAAAAAGACCCTTTTAACACACATACTACTTTGATATACACATGACATAGAGTTGTTATACAGTTGTAACACAAGCATCTTTAAATCATGTTGATATTCACATATGACATATAATTATTTACAAAATGCCAGCTAGCTGTGCTGGCAGTATCTCCCGTCATAACAGTCTGTAATGGGTAGAATGCAAATAAGGTACTTCTGCATAGTAACTATCTCTACTTCTTTTTAATCTTGAGCATGCCATATTTCTTTCTCTTTTACTTAAATACCTATTCATTTCTGTACCATATGCTTACTGTCTTATCATTAATTGATAAATATTATTAATGTTTTATTAGACTTGTACTCTTTTTTTACTTATTGCAACCTTTTACAAATGTAATGTATGTATTTTGTTTGGAACCTTTCTTGCCAGGTATTTCCTTAGAAGGGGTCTTTACCCAGCTGGCCATTCTTGGTAAACAAATGCTAATACATAATAAATAAAATCAATAAATGCAAAAGATCTGCAAGGCATTTTCCTTTCTTGTACCCCTTTCTATCTCTTGAGCTTGCACATGTGGCCTTCAGGGTTGCTTATATTACGCAGAATAAAGCTAATACATTGCACAGCTAACTGCTGCATGTATAATTTTGTCCTTTCTTATATGTGCTATAACACTGTTAAAGCTATTCACATTTGTATTAACATGTATATATTTAATTGGGTAAGCAAGTAATCATTTCACAATCTGTGCTAGCCTTGTAACTTTTATATTCCAATTATGTATGCTATTTTCATATTCCTCTGTATGCATGCCATCTGTATTTTCCATATACTGTAAATCATATGATATTTGGAAATGGCTCAACCTTTTTTTTTTTTTACTTTTTTGTATGTTTGCCCTTTCAGTATGCAGAACAGGTGGCGTAGTTCCTCTTTGAATTATTCAATGCCGTGTTCAAAAATCAAACAATAAGTGAGTAAATAAATAAATACAACAATGTTCCCTTCAAATGTCATATAGTATTAGCTAAGGAAATATGATGCGATTGCTTGTTTTACATTTAAATGAAGAATGGGGTCAAATGGTCTATCTTCATATTGTCAGAACCTGTTCCACCTTTAATGGCTCATAGGATTGCATGGACCATTCTTGCATCTCTGCAGAAATGCTCACCAGATCTGGTATATAGTCACCATGACTGATTTCAAAGGGTGTGTTTCCTAAACTTCCTGTTATGTGGTAGATTCCCAATTACTGTGGAAACGAGGAGCACAACTTTACTGCCTATTTCAGATTTTCATTATGATAAAAAATGTAAAATAACTTATAGTCATAAAATTAAAATAAAATAAAATACATGCAGCTCTTTGTAAACTTAACAGCACTTTCTGAAGAAAGCTGAATATAAGGGAAGTGCTTTTCCTTGATTTGCATAGTATTTTAATGCTGAATGCTTAAGCTGACACAATAAAATCAGGCAAAACACATTTCCTTTATCCAGCTAAATACAGGCCTTTCTGGATAAGCAAAAAGCAAAGTAACTGAACAGCTGTGGACACTTCAAGCCAAGTAGTATGAGCCATAGAATTAAAACAAATACTGTTCTCATCTCAAAGGTTCATTACACTTTCATGACTCACAACACGTTAGTAATCCATTTACTCAGAGCAGTTCATCACGAACTACTGCCCTGGTACATCTAAATTGTTGATACCCATGGCAGAATTGTTTTTTCTCATAGCTATACCAGACCATAGGACAAATACTGTTAGAAAAAGATTGGTTTTGTCTGGCTTACTACCATCATATTGAGCAAATGTACTGCACCTAGCATGGAATTTTAAATCAGGGTGCCTGCAGCATTTACTCACAGAGTAAGGGTGTCATCTCCTCAGCATTTTATGTAGTTGATAAAAAGAAGAAATTTAAATATGTTAGATTTTCATCATACTCTCTTCAGTCCTGTTCACAGAAATGGTTTCATATGGATTTAGGCTTTTATATAACAGCAGTCACAAGAAGAGGGTCTTATTTGTTTACAAGCGGTAATAATCTTCATTGAGCACATGGACATTTGAAAACAACTTATAATAGGCAGGACTGCTGAAATTGTCATGTGAACTAGTGATACAACAAAAAAATCCCAACATCCATGCTTCTTTGTAAGGATTACAAAGTGCTGCACTAAGCAGCAGCTGTATGCAGTGCAGGAATGCTATCTACCACAGGGTAACCAATAGATGGAGCCACTGTAATCATGTATGTAGCTATGCCTACGTCTTTGTAAGGATTATAAAGGGCTACACTAAGCAGCAGCTGTACACAATACAGGGATGCTAGATGGAGCCACTGTAATCATGTATGTAGCTATGACTACATCTTTGTAAGGATTATAAAGGGCTGCACTAAGCAGCAGCAGTACACAATACAGGGATGCTATCTACCACAGGGTAACCAATAGATGGAGCCATGGTAATCATGTATGTAGCTATGCCTATGTCTTTGTAAGGATTATAAAGGGCTGCACTAAGCAGCAGCTGTACACAATACAGGGATGCTATCTACCACAGGGTACCCAGTAGATGGAGCCATGATTGTTGTTGTTTGTCTTTTTTGGCTTTTCCCGGTTAGGGGTCGCCACAGCGGAACACCGGTCTGGTAATGATTGGCAGTAGATTTTTTATGGTGCTGAGTTGCCACCCCGACGCCCAACCTTCAGCGAAGGCATGCCCATTCACGCATGTCTTTCAGAGGCCACTCGACCGTGGGGAAGACATGCAGACTCCACACAGAAGGCACTCCAGCCATGAATCGAACAGAAGAACCTCATGCTGTGAGGCAACAAGCCATGGTAATCATTTATATAGTTATGACTATGATGAATGGATCAATTAGCAGCCTGTGGACTGGAGGTACTGGTTGGGAGGGCAGATAATAGAAGAGGCTTTGTCTGTTTTCTAGTCTGTGGGAGAATGAATAAAGGTGCATGCTCTGTGGCACGATGATTTGGTGGGAATTAACAGCCACTGTTCTATGCCTTAGGGACAATTCCCCCCCCACCCACAAAACCTTGCCCCACAAGGCAAAATCACATCTATGGTATACCCCAAGTGCGGTAGTCTCAGGGGAGATGGGGTAAGTGATCATGCTGAGAATTTGAAGTCAGAAGTAAAATTAACTCATTAATTGCTGCTTCTGTTTTTGATTTCCACTTTCTCTTGTTATTCTCTTCTTCATTACCAACCAACAAGGGGAGACCAGCTACCCTTCCAGTGTTGTCACATCTTATTCAGACCTACAGTTCCATAAATGTAGTTATTTTATTAACATCACCTTTCCTGACATCATTATATTTATCTGTACTCTATGATAGAGGGGAGGTCCCAAATAATATATTCCCAAAGTCTCTCACCCTCTGCCTCACATCTCCAGCATTTGTTAGATACTATTGTAAAACAGAAGTACTTATGTAAGCACTTTCGGTCTATATTTCTGAATTGCCACAAACTGATTGCATATTAGTGTATCTCACTTACCCTATTCCACATATCTGCTGTGTTACTATCCTGTACTGCATGGACTAACCTTTGACAGTTTCCATTCTAAGCCATTTTGCTAAAAAAAACTTAAATACCTGTGTGCAACTAGTTTGCAAAACAAATACTGCTTTACTTGTGATTTGGTCTAGTAAACTTCTACTTTATTTCCTGCTTCTATTAAACGTTGTAATTCTTGATTTCATAATTCTGTCAGTTTGATTTCCAGCTTCATAGTTTGTTAAATACTCTGTAAAGAAGCTCTATTTTCACCTTTTCGGCTTCATTAATCTTTAAATGAATTTCTTTATTTAGAACTCCTTTAAGCTTGTCACAGCTTTCTGTGTCCCCCTTTCCTTTTTCTAGTAATTATTACATTTTATTATATACTAATTGAGTTTACCACTCTTTCAGTTCTGAAGTTTTTTAGTATTATTCAAGAAATTTCCAGTGATAGTCCTTCTGAGAGTAAAGCTAGCTGCAGTCATAATGGTTGGTATGGATTCTTAGTTTTGAATAGTGTGTGTGTGTGTGTGTGTGTGTGTGTGTGTGTGTGTGTGTAGGTATGTATGTGTGCAAATGTGTATCTGTATGCTTGTGTGTGTGTCTGTATCTGTGTACATGTGTGTGCGTTCTTGTGAGCACGGTCCTCATATGCCTGATGAATTTTATGTATGTAGAAAGTAGTACTACACCTTCCACAAAAATGTGTGCGCTCTGGAGACCTTGACCAGAGTTCTGACGCATCTTTCAAGCCAAAAGGTATCTTTTTGGTCATTACGAAATGACTGATACTACTATTACTCCCAAGACCTACACTTAGGCGTTTTAAACTTATGGCTGTGTTCCCATTCCCTAGAAGACAAAATTCCCTGGTGAAATAAATTACCCCCCACCAATATTATAAGCTCCTGAGTTTCTGTTTTTGTTTCTCCCCCCTCCTCACAGGTAACCGTCAGCTGGCATCAGCTCCTCTACTCAATCACCAGGTCTAGCACACCCCCCTTAACCTCCCCCCAGGCTCCACTCAACACACAGCCTGGGACCAGGTAGGAGGCTGAGGATGCTGGTGTAACATATTGCTGCCAAGAAGTGTAACTTAATACCTGCTACTGCTCCACAGCAGCCTTTGTGAGTTCTATATACTTAATGGATCAGTAGGTGGATGCTAGAATCTGCACATGCAAAACAGCACAGAGCCTGCCAGACTCGTAACACTGCTATACTGCATTGAGTCTAGGCTTCCTCCTTCCCCCAGGATGATAAAGCCAACATCGGTTTCTCATTCTCACACTTCACTACCACGCTGACTCCTCCATTGTCCATAACTAACACCAGGTATCTGGTTTGCAGAAAGGGCTATATCCTTTTATGCCACAAAGCTACCTATGTTTTCTGTTTTTGGGATAATATAGACACTTATTAGGGTGAGTCCTGTACCTATCCAAAAGCTTCTGATTGTATAATACCTGCTTCCTTAGCTGACATATCAGGTTCTACTACAAGTACTTGAGTCTCAAGTGCTCAGAGACCACTGTCTCAAAGCTAGGAACTAGAGTGTTTTGCAGATCATACAGGCTGAAACTCAAATATGAGTATGGGCAAGTATCTGCAGCACGTTACTCAAACACATTTCTCGTGCTCAAGTGAGGCACGGACATCAGCAGTGGTGAAAAAGTATAGATTAGGGCAGAGATCAGGAAGGAGGTTTGGATTTATGGAAGGGGAGTGTTTATGGTTAGGGAGAAGGATAGGAGTTTAGAGTGAGAAAATAGCTGGTAAATCTTTGGTACAGTAAGCTGGACAGGAGTTTAGGTTTAAGAAGTGATGAGAATTTAGGTTTTGGGAGGGGGAGTTGGAGTTTTAGGTTTAGGGATCAATCAGGGACTTTAAAGTTAGAGAGAGGAAATGGAGTTTTATGGTTAGGAACATGGTGGGATTTTTTGATTTAGCGTTTGAACTAAGGTAGTACTATACAGCTTCAAACTGCTGGATTTTAGCAGGGCTAAGTAGTAAGATTGGGCTAGTGGGAGACAGAGCACTTGCCTTTTTGAGCTATTAGGAGCATTAATCTTGCATTCTAATATTTTGATAACCTTTAGAAAATCCTGCCTTGAAACATTGCTTATCCAAGCACAAACTTGTTAGCCATGTTTCCTGTTAAGTAACTGAGGCTTCAGCTTCTTGACATGAAAAATACTTTGCTTTCCTGGTGTCTTTGATCAAGCCATTAACATTCCAGTCCACAACAGAGAGGTTACTGTTCACTTTATTTTTGATTAGACTCTCTTATGCTAATGAACACCTTGACTCTGTTTCTGTAGCTATACTTTGGATTTTCCTTTCTCCTTATTTCATTGTTAATTACTTTTCATTTTCTTTGCTGTCCTCCACTTGTTGTCTAACCAGATATACGAGTATCATTATGTAATACATGCATCTACAAGTTTAACCAGATATACGAGAATAATTATATAGTACATGCATCTACAAGTCTAACCAGATATACGAGCATCATTACATAATACCTGTATCAACAGTCTAACCAGATATATGAGTATCATAATATAATACATGCATCTACAAGTCTAACCAGAAGTATGAGTATCATTATATAATACGTGCATCTACAAGTCTAATCAGATATGCAAGTATCATTATATAATACATGTATCTACAAGTCTAACCAGATATACGAGTATCATTATATAATGCATGCATCTACAAGTCTAATCAGATATACGAGTATCATTATATAATACATGCATCTACAGTCTAACCAGATATACGAGTATCATTATAGAATACATGCATCTACAAGTCTAACCAGATATACGAGTATCATTATATAATACATGCATCTACAGTCTAATAAGATATAGGAGTATCATTATATAATATATGCATCTACATGTCTAATCAGATATACAAGTATCATTATATAATACATGGATCTACAGTCTAACCAGATATACGAGTATCATTATACAATACATGCATCTACAAGTCTAACCAGATATACGAGCATCATTATATAATAAATGCATCTACAGTCTAATCAGATATACAAGTATCATTATATAATACATGCATCTACATATCTAATCAGACATACGAGTATCATTATATAATACATGCATCTACAGTCTAATCAGATATACGGGTATCATTATATAATACATATATATATATATACAGTCTAACCAGATATATGAGTATCATTATATAATACATGCATCTACAAGTCTAATCAGATGTAGGAGTATCATTATATAATACATGCATCTACAGTCTAACCAGATATAGAAGTATTATTATATAATACCTGTAATTACAGGTCTAACCAGAAATATTTTTATTTATTTTATATTTGTTGACTGGGATAGTCTGACTGGATATGTCCATTTTCAGCATAGGCCCATGGAGATAAGCTCCAAGATAATAATACACATTGAACATTTAGTAAATGCTAGTTTGCAAATTACAGTCATAAGCAATACTAGCAATTAACACATATAGTACTAACTTATTATAAAACACTTTGCAAAACATAACATTATTTTCAAAGTTAAACATACATAACATTACATTCAGGTTTAAGACACATTGAGCAGCAGTTATATAATTGACCCTTCTTGAAATGGTGTGGTAGAAAAAAGTTAGAAGTAGTTGAAGGTAAGGCACCTAAGTAATAGAGAGGTCACTAGTTGGGGTTAGTGCAAAGACATAACCAATGAGTATGAAGTATTTCCTGAGTTTGTTTTTGAATCGAGTTAGTGAGGGTTTTAGGGTCAAGCCAGCTGGGAGTCTGTTCTATGTTTTTCCAACCGAGTTGGCAAACAGAGTCCCCAGCTGAGTACTTGGATTTGTATGTTTGAAGTAGGAGTCTAGTGGATGCTCACAGTGGCCGGGTGCTGGTGTAGAGGCCGATAATATTTTTAGTGCAGGTGTATTTTCTGCTTGGTAAAGGACTTTATGTGCCACTATTAGCTGGTTGAACTGCAGTAGGCTAGGCAGGTCAAGCCATCCTAGGCGATTTAGGTTGTAACAGTGCTGTGTCCGGTAGGCTGTGCCAGTAGCAAATCTGGCAATGTGGTTATAGCAGGATGATAGTTTATTAAGATCTGTTTTGCTTAAGTTGGAGAATAGAGGTGAGGCATAGAGAAGAGTTGATAGTAGATGGGAACGGACAATTGTAGTTCTAGCAAGTGGGGTAAGGAAAGGTTTAATTCTGTAAAGAAATACATGTTTTTTATTAATGGTTTTGATAGTTTGATTGATATATGCATCAAACTTCAGGTTATCAACTATAACACCCAGTAGTTTAGTTTGGGCTTCTGGGGAGATAATAGTGTCATTGTTAGTGGTTATGTTAAAGGATGGCAGGGGGTCCTGTGTGTGGGGGAGAAGAGGAGCAGATTAGTTTTGTTAGGGTTTAGGATTAGATGTTGATTGGAGAGCCATTTTTCCACTGTATTGAAGGTATTTTGGGTTAATGTGAATAAAGCAGCTGGTGAGGTGTCAGAACAAATCAAGGTGGAGTCATCCGCATATTGAATGCAGGTAGCATCTGGGATGACTGAATGAAGGTCGTTGATAAAGATGGAGAAAAGAAGGGATCCTAGTATTGAGCCCTGGGGGACTCCTAATGTGATGGGTAGGCAAGATGATAGCTTGTCCTGCCACAGGACTGCCTGTTGCCTGCCCTGTAGGTAGGACTGAAACCATTGGAATGCATGGTTGTTTAAGGATAAGGCCTTCAAGGTATTTATAAGCATTTTGTGGTCAACCATGTGAAAAGCCTTGGATAGATTGTTATTATTGCGGTTGTGGTTAATGATGTTAGAGAAAGATAGGAGGGCAGTAGTAGTACTGTGGTGTGGCTTAAAGCCATGCTGAAAGTTGGACAACAGCTTGTTCTGTGTGAGCTAGTGCATGAACTGTATGTGTACACACTTCTCCAGAATTTTAGGTAGAGGTGACAGAATAGCTATGGGTCTAACGTTTGACAGTTCAGTGGAACTGCCTCCTTTATGGAGAGGTATGACATGGGAGATTTTCCATATAGCGGGTACAGTAGCTTCAGATATAGCTCTGTTGATCAAGATTGAGATGGGGTATGCTATGGTATCAGCATCCTTTTGCAGATAGTCTGCTGGGAGGAGGTCGGCAGCCAGGGTGGTGGGTCTTAGTTTCTTAAGTAGGACATAAATAAGTTGAGTAGGAACAGGTTGGAAGGTAAAGTGTGTTTGGGTACTGGGTGTGGCTGCACTAGAATTAGAGCCACTGGGAGAGAGTTGGCTGTCTAGAGACTGGATAGTCTCTGTGAAGAAGCTGTTGAAGTTATTAGCAATGTCTACTGGGGATTTTTGTTGGGAAGCTGAGGTGGATGGAGTGGCAGTTTGGCCTGGTTGGAGTAGTTTGTTTATTCCTGCCCAGAAGTTTTGAGGTTTTTTTGGTGTTTTTGCAGTAGATGGTAGTAGTAGTTCTTTTTGTCTAAGGTTATGGATTTTTTGGTGTCATTCCTTTGCTGTCTGAATCTTAGTTGATCAAGTGGGACTTTTGTTTTTCGTTAGGTGGCCAATGCTTTGTTTCTGAGTGAATTTTTGGTTTTGGTATCTTTAGAAAGCCATGGTGAAATATTAACTTTGGTTCTAATAGAGCATCTGGGAGCATGGGAGTTATGAATAGTAATGAATTTGGTATTAAAGTATGCTACTGCTTCATCTAGGGGGAGACTTTTTAGTACTGACCAGTTGCATGACTTAAGTTCATTTTGAAACTTGGTGAGAATAAAATGTGTGATTTGTTTCTTACTGTTCTATAGGTTGTTTGGTATGAGCAGTCTACTTTGAGCTTGATTACATAGGTGAGACAGTGGTCACTTAGGTCATCAGGCAAAGTGTCTGATTTATAGGATTGAAGATGGGTATTGATGAGTATCCAGTCTAGGGTACTTTCCTTGTTATTGGGTTTTCCTGTCCTGGTGGGGGAGGTTATGATTTGAGTAAATCCATAGAGGTTTACGTGGGTTGGGGGGGTTTCACAAGAGCAAGTGTTCCAGTCAATGTTGAAATCCCGAAGAACAATTATTTCTTGGTGGTAGTTCTTGGATAACCAATATAAGAAGTCTTCTAAGGTTTCTGTGTTCCTCCTTGGGGGAACGTAGACACAGACAAAGTTTATGTTTTTGTTTTTATTAATTTGTACTTTTGAGATAAGAATTTCAGCATTATTAAACTGGGGTGGTGGTTGGGTGTATATGCTGACAGATTGGGTAGACTTGTAAAATATGGCTACCCCACCACCCTTTCTGGTGGTACAGTCTAGTCAAAACATATTGTACCCTGGTGGCAGAATGTCATGGTCCCTGATGGTAGGCTTTAGCCATTTTTCTGTTAGGCATAATATATCTGGGGAATGAGCAGCTAAGAGGACATGCAGGTGCTGTGTTTTATTATTCATGCTCCTAATGTTTAGATGTCAGGCCAGCAGTGAGTTAGGAGGTCTATTTGTTGGAGTTATGGTGGTAGGGGATACAGTAGGGGGATTAGGGTCAACAGGTGGGGATGGACCAGGGTTTGGGTGGATTTCACTGTCCTTTGTGAGGTTGTAATATATCCTGAGTATAAGTTTTAAGATTTTAAATAAAGTTTTGTAATATATGTAATTATATGAGTATAATTATATAATATGTGCATCTACAAGTCTAACCAGATATAGGAGTATCATTATATAATACATGCATCTACAAGTCTAACCAGATATAGGAGTATCATTATACAATACCGGTATCAACAAGTCTAACCAGCCATATGAGTATTTTTATATAATACCTGTATCTACAAGTCTAACCAGATACACGAGTATTATTTTACTGAGAGTGGGTTAAAAGATCTTACATCAGTTGCCAGATTACAAAATTATATTTTAACAGATCTGCACTTATGTGACAATACATTTATTTATATTTTGTTTTATGTAATGTACTGTAGTCTTTTCAACTGTACACAAAATTAAGATATTCCTTGAACTGATTATATGAAAATCATATATAGCATTGATAACCCTCTTTTCTAAGTCTAATTACTGTACTTAATCACAGTGCAGTATTTTTTTTTTTATTTGTTTACTTTTTTATTTTTGCTTACATTGAGTGGTAAGGACAGGATGGCAGAACAGTTAGGAAAAAATACATCAGAATAAGAACTGAAAGGAAAAGCTGAAATCAGTCTTCATTTAATAAGTGCTGCTTGAATTACTCCTATTCGGCTGCTATTTTCAAAGCCTGGTGCATTGCTCTAATTTGTGTCTACAGATCATTTAGATATTTCATTTCTTTATTTACAGTCTTGCTGAACCAATATGCTTTGCTTACATATGCCAACAAGCCAATACAAGAGCGTGTTTTCGCCTCACAAGTATTTCCAGAGAAAAAGAGGGCTAAACTTTGCTGCATACCTTTTTCACAGATGACTGCAATTGCTGCATTATCTAACTCACCTGAAAGGGCTTTAAAGTGTCAAGATCATTGGCTCTTTCCACTCTTCCCTCATCACTGATGACCATAAACCCACTTGATATTTTTGGCTTTGTCTCCTCAGCTGATTTCCAACAATACATGTCTTTTGTTATATAGGTGAATTCATGTATTCTTACTTGTACTTCCTAGACTGTGCCAGATTCTTATATATACTACTGCAATACTAAGACAGCAGTAGCACTTTATCATCTGCCTGGAACTCTATACTGAATGGAGACTAGTAAATGTCCCCACCTGTCCGAATAGGCCTAAGTAAATGCTTAGGCTTCTGCTGTTTAATGGTTCCTTCACACCTTGTACATTGTCTCTCCCCAACAAAAGGTAACAATAGATACATACAATCCCATCAGTCAGTGCATTATGTTACATTGCTTTTCCTTGGTAAACCTGTACTTGTAAACAGAAAATGATTACTTTATGTCATTGAAGTGGTTGCGTCTGACCTTGTTAATGAATGACATGATATGACCTTTACTGTTTTTGGCTCACAGACATCAGTGGATACTTTTTATATACTTATAGGTTCATAGGTTGGTACTAGGCTATTGACCCTAGGGCCTACACAAGCCTAGCCATAACAATTCACTGGCTACTTCTTCCCACACTATTTACTTCCCTGGCCCCCTGTCTTGCAGGGTGACTGATGTAATCCCCTGGGTGAATTTCATTTCTCCCATCCAGTCGTCAAGGTTTCTTTAGAAGAGGGCCAAAGAGGCGCTCTGCTTGACATGTATGGGCAGTCTATTCCAGAGTCTGGGGAGTCTCTGGGTCAGGAACCTATCCCTCCAGCATGTTTTGTTTATTGTGATGACAAGGTTTAGATCCCTGGAGCGTGTGGCTCTGAGGGATTGGGATTTCTAAGTGTAGCATGTCCAACAGCTCTGGCTTTGACATGGCCTTGTATGTTAAGCAGAGATCGTCTCTGAGTAGATGATATGAGATAGAGTATAGCTGGAGTTTTTTAAGGCAGTCAGAGTAGGGCATCTGCTTTAGGTCTGTGATTCTTTTAGTGAGGTATTTCTGCAGCCTTTCCAGTTGTTGCAGATGTCTTGAGAGGTACATACATTGTATTCTATAATGGGTCTAATGAGGGATGAGTACAGTGGAACAACGACCTCCTTTTTTCTGGATGAAAAGCCCTTAGTAATGAGGTGTGCCACATAGAAGGATTTCCTGACTGGATGTGGTATATTTCATGCAACTGGTAAAGTTTTAAAAATATGTAAATTTCTGTACATTTTCAAGTACTTAAAAGGCAGACCATATGAGAAAATGTCACGTCACAGATATGTCTAGCACAATAGGTGGCAGAAGAAAACCTAAGCTGTATTAAGACCTATATTTGTGCAGTAAACATTGTTAGCACTATTGAGTGGATTCCCCTATTAGAGCAACTTTCCAAGTGTTTTTTATATAGACCTGAATATAATTATATAACTATCTCTGTAAATGAATAGATATATTCAAAGGGGAAAGTGAAATATCCTAAATGAATGCCTGCATACAATAAAGGACAGAAATGCAAAAATCTATTTTCAAAAATCAAAAAATATTTTGTTTCATTGCTAAACAGCAGAAGTTTGTAAGTTCTTTGTTTATTGCTCATATAATTCTACATAAACTCTACAGAATTTTATTTAATTTCCATAAAATAAATTTATGTCCCTCTGCCTTCATTCAGTTGTCACTTTGTTGAACAAACTGCTTATGTTTCCAACATAGTACTGTCATTCCATCTGAATGTTCTACCTCCAAAGAATGTATGCCTTACTCAGACTCGGTGCTACCCTCTGAAGAACACACATCCTTTTCTGTCAAACTTTTGACTCTCTAATCTCTACTCTAAAATCTAAACAAACTCAGCCCTAATCCACATAGCATGTAACTGCAAGGTGACCCTGTGTTGTAATAATGCAATGAAAATATACTGATTGCATAAAATGGTTACTTTATTTATACTTTGTTGACCAGGTTAGTCCCATTAGGCTAGTAGCCTGCTTTCAGGGGAGATCCGAGGTGCTATTTATACTACGATGGGAAATTTGGCCAGGGCATCAGGGAACTTCACCTACCCTTTTTAATAAGTGACATGGGGACTTTTACATCCGCCTGATTTACCAACAACTCAGGCAGATGGGGCACAGATATAAAATCTCATTCAAAGGACAACACACTCAGGAGTGCAGCAAACCCTTTATGATGCAGTACAGTGCAGTAATCAATCTACCTGCTGGGGGAATAGAACCCACACCCTAATGCGCCGCACTGTGTGCATGCTGAATATAGAAATGTACAAACGTTAATGTGTCTTCAGTGTCAATACAGATATTACAAAATGCAGTCAAAATATTATATTAGTGGATAGTATAAGGTCACCTGTTTCATTTCTCAAACTTTTAATTTGTGAACTTTAGTAGAAAATGTACTAGAAACAAATCCCACATATTATTACATCAAGCTGTCAGCATTTTAATTTTCATAGCTGTTAACACAGGAAGGCTTGCCAGCAGGGCATCTATTCACTGTCACCTTAAGACTTGTTCTGATATAGATTTAGAAAGATAATGGATATTCGCATTAGCTCAGTCAGAATGACACTTACATCTTGGACTGCTATTCTTTCCTTATCTATTCCATCATTACAGTATAGAGTCATAACTTGAAATGCAAAAATAATTATTTTCCACTGACAGTACATTCCTCATCTCGCTAAAAATCCATATCACATTTTTTTTTAATATCACAGCAGGCATCATAGCATGATATTCAGTTTATCTACAGAAGATAGTTTTGTATTTAGTTATTACAAATTATCTTACTGGATTACCTACAAATCTGCTTTTTTAAATGATTGTCATTACACTTTGTATTAAAAATGTAATGTGAATACATATGTGTAAGACCGTGTTTTGTGCATCAGTGTTTAATAACACAACTTTTGTTTTTCTTTCAGTTTGTACAATATAGTGTCTGCCTCATTGTTAGGGGAACAAATCCTAAAATAAAAATAACTAAACAGAATATAATCCAAATTTTTAGCATGTGGTACTTTGTCTGTATAAGCTATCACACTATTCCCTGCCCTCATTACTTTGTGCTCTTTTATTGCCATCTTTATCTAGTGTTTAAATGTTGTTTTCCAATACCCTGCATTTGTTTAGGTTCTACAAGGATGTCTTCTTCTTATGAAAACTTGCAGAACAAAATGTGCTGTGCAAAAAATACTTCCTTTCATGTGTTGTTCTTTTCTGTATCCTAAGAACACTTGTTATGGCAAAGAGTTTCTCCCATTCTCTCAGTCTCTCTTCCCATACTATTTAGGCTGTACCCTAGTCCCAAAATATATGTATCATTCCAGTTTTAGTTTCTGTGTTGTATTCCCTTTATAAATTCTTTCCTGTTCAACATTATTTCTTAGTCTGGCTGTTTTTTGTAGCGGTCTCTCTATATCTCTTCAATCCTTCCTGATTTGTATCTGTAATCTCTCATAGGTTCATAGGTTCATACTAGGCTATCTGCCCAAGGGCATTTATAAGCCTAGCCCATAGTTATGTGGCTTTCGCCACCCCTTTAGTTTGAATAAAACTATGCCTATTATTTTGCTGTGCCTCTGTCAAGCAGTGACACTGAAGTAATCCCTGGGGTATATCTGCGATCTCCCATCCATTGGTCAAGATTCCTCTTGAACAAGGCCAGTGAGGTGCTCTGCCTCACATGTACCGGGATTTTGTTCCACAGCATAGGGAGTCTCTGGGTGATGAATCTGTCCCTCCAGCACATTCTATTAATAACCGTGTCAAGGTTTAAGTCTCCCGCCCTTGTGGTTCTGAGGGATCTAGATTTTTTGAGGTGAAGCATATTCATCAAATCTGGGTTTGACATGGCCTTATATGTCAGGCACAGGTCACCTCTGAGCAAGTGGTATGAGACTGAATAGAGCTGGAGTTCTTTCAGTCGGGCAGCATAAGACATATTTTTCAGACCCTTTATCATTTTGGTGAGGAACTTTTGGGGCCTTTCCAGCTGCTGCAGGTGTCGGGTCAGATACATTCTGAATGGGGCATTGTACTCAATCATAGGTCTAATGAGTGATGAGTACAGGGGGACGATGACCTCCCTTGATCTAGATGTGAATCCCTTCATGATCAGGTGGGCAATGTAGAAGGTTTTCCTAACTACTTTAGCAACATGAGTGTCAAACGAAAGGCTACTGTCAACCTGGGTCCCCAGATCCCTGATGACTTCTTCTGTGCTCAGTGGATTGCCACCTATATGGTAGCTAGGGGTAACCTTGTTTTTCCCGAAGGGTATGACTATGCATTTCTTGGCGTTTAACTTTAGGCCATGGCTCTGGCACCAGTTATCCGTTTCTCGCGAGGCCCTTCTGAAGGATATCTGTGTCAGATGTGTTTTCGACTATGGCACCCAGTTTGCAGTCATCTGCAAACTTTGTCAGCCATAACCCTCCTGTGTTTGCTTGTACTTCAGAAAAGTAGATGCCGAACAAGAGTGGACCCAGGACTGAGCCCTGTGGGACACCACTTGTGACAGGCTTTGAGTCTGACATGGCTCCAGCAACTCTGACCCTGTGGGTTCTGTCACTTAGCCAGTTTGCAACCCATCTTGTGATGTATGGGTTTACATTCAAGCTGATGAGTTTTTCGATGATACCTGAGTGGGGTATTGGGTCGAAGGCCTTTGCCAGGTCGAGGTAGGCTGTATGGACTGCCTTTCCCTCATCAATGGCCTTGGTGACTGTCTCGAAAAGTCAACCAAGTTTAAAAGGCATGATCTGCCTTTGACAAAGCCAAACTGGGTTGGATCCAAAGTCTGCAAGTTCCCTATGTCTTTATTTATAAGTTCCATTATGATCCCCTCCATGGCTTTGCAGATAAGGCTTGTCAAGCTAATGGGATGGTAATTTCCAGGGTCGGTGGAGGCACCGCCCTTGTGAAGTGGGACCACAGTCGCCATGCGCCACTCCTTGGGTACGTATCCCAAGTTGAGGCTAAGATTAAACAGCTGTCCTGACTGTGGGTTTAATTCCTCATTGAGTTCGTGGAGCATACAGCCGGGGACACCATCCGGTCCCATGGATGCTGTGTTTTTTGCCTTGGAGAGAGCAGTTCTCACCTGGGCGTTGGAGATGTTTGGGGGGCTACAATCCTCTGGTATAGATATCTCTCCTTTGAGGGGGGGGGGAGAAGTTTGCACTGAACCTGTCAGCCAGTATGTTGGCAATGTGTGAAGGTTCAGTAATCTTCACATCATTTTGAACTAATTCTGAGCATATCTGGGAGTTTCCTCCTAGGTTTCTAACATAGCTAAAGAAGGCCTTATGATTGTCTTTCGAGTCCTTGGCGATTTTTCTCTCAAAATTTGCCTTGGATGATTTTATGAGAGCTCTTAGTTTTTTACTTATAATGATCAAAGGTGTCTTACCTTTCAAGGATTTTGCTCTATCTTGTAGTAGCTTCCTCCTTTTGTTGTAGAGCTTGTTTATGGCTGGGGTCCACCAGACTGGACGCTTGCCTTTGGTACAAAGAGTCTTAGTTTTGTTTGGGATTGCCTGATCCATGCAGTCCTGTAGGTGCTGGTAGAAGGCATTTGTAAGTGATTCAGCGGTTTGAGTAATGTTTACCACTGGCTCAGGGACCTTAAAGGAGACCACACTAGTTTTTAGAAGTGTGAAGTTGGCTTTTGAGAAGTTTTTCACTGTGGTCTTTTTATTTCAGGTGGGTGGGATGAGGACCTCCAGCGAGATTAGTTTATGATCTGATCTCACCAGTGAGGGGTATACTTCCGGTGTTGAACATTGTGATCCCATGTTCGTGATGATGAGATCAAGTATGTTTTCTCCTCTTGTGGGGATGGTGACTAGTTGTTCCATGGCATTTGAGTTTATGAACTCCAGGAACCTTTGGGCTAGAGTGTTTGGGCTTGAGTAGTGTTCCCAGTCTATATTAGGGTAGTTGAAGTCACCTAGTATGATGGTGTTTGGAGATACATTTATCCCCTCCAATGTTTTCAGGAAGGCCATGTGAGGTTCCTGAGTTGGCCTGTAACATGCTACAAATTGCAGAGCAGTCTTGCCTATGGTTAATTGCACCTGGATGGTTTCCGATGCATCGTGCGTTGCCACCAACCTTGAGGTGTGGGTGTCCTTTATGAATATGGACACCCCCCCCCCTTTCTTGGTGTTGTCCGGATTTTGCGGCCGGAACGCATGATATGAGGTGAAACCTGATAGTGCTGGGGTGCTCTCAGGAGCCTTGAACCAGGTTTCTGTCACAGCACAGACATCGATTTTCTCCATACTGAGAAGGGCCTCGAGTGCGTGCATCTTGAGATTGAGACTTCTGGCATTGAGCAGCATTACCCTTAGTTTTTTTCCTTTTTTGTGTTCTAGGGTGGTAGGTTTAGAATTTGAGCCTTGCCTAAAAAAGGCACTATGGGGGTGGCAAGAGCCTTTGCCAATATCCGGAAGCCTAGGGGTGACAGGTGCAAGCCGTCCCTTGCAAAGCAGCATGGCTTGTCCAGCATGTCATCCCAGGCAGACAGACATTGGATCCCCTTTGAATGACACCAGAATTTAAGCTAATTATTAAAGCTGATCATCTTATCACTGTATTGTGGCATCATTCTAGGTGAAGGTAGGATACTGCTCAAGGTCAGGGTCATACCTGCCTGGGCTACATAATCAGAGAGCTCCTCAATGTCTCTTTTCATGTAGTCCAAGGAGATATGTCTCAGGTCGTTGACACCAGCGTGGACAATGACCGAGTCGTACTTGTACCTGCTGTTGAGAGACCTGAGTGCTTGCGTTATGTGGCGGATTCTAGCACCTGACAGGCAGCTTACTGTGACCTTCTCCTTACTCAGTCTGGTGAGCGGGATGTCAGTGTATCTGACTATGGAGTCACCTATGACAAGTATGTTTGGTGTTGTATTTGGCCTTAAGGGCAGTGACTGCTTTGCACACTGATTTTGTTGTTTATGTGTTGTTTGTGTGGTGTATTGAGTTTGCAGTTGTTTGGGTGTCTGCTTTGGAGGCCTCTGCTGTTTAGGTAAATTTTTACTCAGAGCCTCCGAGTATGTCTTAGTGTGTTTATGTGTTTGATTCAGTGGTGTGGTGGAGTTATGTGAGACTGGTATTGTGGTGTGTGTAGTTGCCTTCTCCTCCTGCCTGGTCTTGCCAGTCCTGAGTTGAGAGAGCTCAGCCTCCAGTCTGGCTAAATAGCTGCATCTCTCACAAGTGTTAGTGTTACGTGGGAGGAGGAGAGGGTTGTCCCTGTACATGAGGCAATTGTAACATTGTATCAGAATTCCCAGATTCACCAACTGGGCAGGAGAGGACGCCAGCATCTGACCCTTCGACATGCTAGAAAGAATTATGAGTTGGTATGAGACAGAAAAGTAGTGGGCTTAGCAGGGAAGTGGGCACTCCTGGGGGGTTTTGCTAGTGAGAGATTTGTATAATATAGGAGTGCTTGACCTGCAAAGAGAATGCTTATAAGACAAGGGATATGCTTATAAGACAAGTGCTGAGCTTTTTGAGAGGAAAAAGCTATTTGGAACAAGTGCTGCACTTTTTAGTGAAGGTGTAAACTGTTTAGTTTACTAACAGAGCAGTTCTAAGGGAAAAATTGAAGAACAGACTTTCTGGAGCCAGAAAGAGTTTAACCGGCGCTGCCCGATGCTGCTCTAGTGGCAACTCCGCGCTAAAGCACGTTAAAGCGTGCTTGATAGCAGGGGCTGGAAAGAAGCAGGAATAGACCCAAAATGGACAATAAAACTACAGTTTCAAGTCAGTAACCACCTCTACGGGGGGCAGGGAAGCTGCTCAATGTTATTCACTGCCACTGATCAACAGAGAGACCCTCCTTCAGCCCAAGCAAAAATGGCCTCACAGAAACGTTCAAACTTTTCAGGAACAGCAAGCCTGTAACTGAACATTTTTAACTCTCAGAAAAGTGGGAAAAAAGCAAGATTTATTTTTTGTTTGTTTTTGTTTTTTACAGAGATAGCAGAGGTTCACAAGTAATATCAAGTTATTACACTGCAGTAAATGACCCCACACAAGAGTGCTAGGTCAAGGACAGAAAATATGCAAGTTTTAAGAAAAAAACGATTTAAAATTAAGTGCAAACAGGAAATTCAGCAAACAGCTTTTGGTTGTGCTCTAAATACAGCTACTAATACAGAAATCAAGTTTAACAAGCCAGAAAATGCTCAAGCTAGGCAGCTAGCAAATAAACAGAGAAAAATACTTAAAATCTCAAAAGTGGCTCCCTTCTTCTCTCAGCGTTTTTTCCTCTTGAAGGGTGCTTCACCAACAGCCAACAAGCCTGAAAAGACGCCCAAACCACGAGGCAACTAGGTTTTAAGAGAGGAAGATGAAGGAGTTTTGGAAATGACCCCTAGTGGCCAATAAAACTACAGTTTCAAGTCAGTAACCACCTCTACTGGGGGCAGGGAAGCTGCTCAATGTTATTCACTGCCACTGATCAACAGAGAGACCCTCCTTCAGCCCAAGCAAAAATGGCCTCACAGAAACTTTCAAACAGTTCAGGAACAGCAAGCCTGTAACTGAACTTTTTTAACTCTCAGAAAAGTGGGAAAAAAGCAAGATTTTTTTGTTTTGTTTTTACAGAGAAAGCAGAGGTTCACAAGTAATATCAAATTATAACAGTGCAGTAAATGACCCCACACAAGAGTGCTAGGTCAAGGACAGAAAATATGCAAGTTTTAAGAAAAAAAACGATTTAAAATTAAGTGCAAACAGGAAATTACAGCTTTTGGTTGTGCTCTAAATACAGCTACTAATACAGAAATCAAGTTTAACAAGCCAGAAAATGCTCAAGCTAGGCAGCTATGCAGAAAAACTTAGCAAATAAACAGAGAAAAAATACTTAAAATCTCAAAAGTGGCTCCTTCTTCTCTCAGCGTTTTTTCCTCTTGGAGGGTGCTTCACCAACAGCCAACAAGCCTGAAAAGACGCCCAAACCACGAGGCAACTAGGTTTTAAGAGAGGAAGATGAAGGAGTTTTGGAAATGACCCCTAGTGGCCAATAAAACTACAGTTTCAAGTCAGTAACCACCTCTACTGGGGGCAGGGAAGCTGCTCAATGTTATTCACTGCCACTGATCAACAGAGAGACCCTCCTTCAGCCCAAGCAAAATGGCCTCACAGAAACTTTCAAACAGTTCAGGAACAGCAAGCCTGTAACTGAACTTTTAACACTCAGAAAACCGGGAAAAACCAAGATTTTTTTTTTGTTTTTGTTTTTTACAGAGATAGCAGAGGTTCACAAGTAATATCAAATTATAACAGTGCAGTAAATGACCCCACACAAGAGTGCTAGGTCAAGGACAGAAAATATGCAAGTTTTAAGAAAAAAAACGATTTAGAATTAAGTGCAAACAGGAAATTCAGCAAACAGCTTTTGGTTGTGCTCTAAATACAGCTACTAATACAGAAATCAAGATTAACAAGCCAGAAAATGCTCAGGCTAGGCAGCTATGCAGAAAAACTTGGCAAATAAACAGAGAAAAAATACTTAAAATCTAAGTGGCTCCCTTCTTCTCTCAGTGTTTTTTCCTCTTGGAGGGTGCTTCACCAACAGCCAACAAGCCTGAAAAGACGCCCAAACCACGAGGCAACTAGGTTTTAAGAGAGGAAGATGAAGGAATTTTGGAAATGACCCCTAGTGGCCAATAAAACTACAGTTTCAAGTCAGTAACCACCTCTACTGGGGGCAGGGAAGCTGCTCAATGTTATTCACTGCCACTGATCAACAGAGAGACCCTCCTTCAGCCCAAGCAAAAATGGCCTCACAGAAACTTTCAAACAGTTCAGGAACAGCAAGCCTGTAACTGAACTTTTTTAACTCTCAGAAAAGTGGGAAAAAAGCAAGATTTTTTTTGTTTTTGTTTTCATACCTGGTCTTGATTTATCTTTCAGTTCTTCCTTGTCCATGCTCTTATTTTATTTTCCATTTGTTTGTAGAACCAGTGGACAACATACCCTTTTCTAAATTTCACCTGTAGTTCTGTGATTTTAGTTTTTATTTTGACCATTCCTTTGTACCTAGAGTTGCATATTTGTTCTCTGTATCTATCAGTCAATCAATTAAAATGATCAATCAGATAACACATAATAAAAAGTTTAAAACAACTACAAACTAAATTAATTTGAAATCACCATAACAAGTCTTCTAAATCGTATTTATTTCCAGTCCTTCTACACTGACCTATTTATTTTATCCATATCCCGAGTATATTAGTGGTTCTTGCTTTTAGTACTGGACTCCATTCCATCTTCCATTATGTCCCACCTAATTTTTTTTATTTCTTTCTCTGTCTCTTTCAGAAATGTTCATTGTTCATTGGTTCATTGGTTAGTACTAAGCTAACTGCTTTTTGCGCCATTTTTAAGCTAGCCAGTATTATCCTCAGAGACTCAAACCCTGCACCTTGTGTTTGTAAGGCAAATACCTTAACCATTAGGCCATCCTCCCAACCCCCTCCTTAGCTGCACAAAACCATCTACCATAGTTGGCTATCTAGTCTCACCAGTAATAACTGATTGACATACCTCTCAGCTCTCTCTATTTTAGAAAAACTCTCAGCTCTCTCCATCTTAAAAACATTTTCCTATTTTCAGCCATAATTAACCCATGTACATGATGCACCTGTTTTCTTTTTTTTTTATGTATGCCCCTGTTTCCAGGCTTGATTTATCCCTACATACAAATCACTAAATTCTTTACATTACACATTATTTTTGAAGTTTTCTAGTATGCAGAAAACTGTTCAACATGACAAACCTTCTAGTGACACCAATAAATTAAAGAAAGTGGACAAACATCTTACATCTTCCTTTTTCAGAAGAAAAATATGAATGTTCTTGTGTGACAAAATTTTTCAGCACAGTTCGTTAATGTCTACACATTTTACAGTGTCTCTGATAATGCACTTATATTTTTCCTCCAGCTTTGTCACTCTGTTTATTAATCATGTTTTTAAGTAGTATCACACATTTCTACAGGAATCAGAAAACTATTTGACATCCAAATTTTATGCCAATTAGATGTCCAGAGTTTTAGTTGGTTGTTCCTGTTTTAAAGGGCGTTTGTACCTATTTTCCATGTCTGCAGTTTGAGAGTTCTGCTGCTGGATATTGGATACTAAAGAGTATATTCCCAGCTAAATAATTCCCAGTGCACCTAGCCTCCTTTCATATCTTAGCTGTCCCTTGGCTATCCTCACTGTTCTGTCCTGACATAACTCTTCATGGCAGACAGCTGTAAATTGTATAATTCACCCAAGGTACATATATGACTTGGTCATCAAGCACATAGGAGTGAGTGACACAAGAGATACCTCCTTCAGAGATACCTCCATCATTTGAAGAGCAAATATGATGGAGCTTGCAAACTATGCATTGGATACTGGTAACACACAGGTATTGATCATAATCCTTCCATTAATAATAATGCTGCAAGAAATAAAAGAATTGACTTTGACTATTTTCTTTGTTATCAGTGTTATTCTAAAGAGGCATATATTTTATTATATAAGCCTGTGATGAGATATTTGATGGCCCTACCTGCTTTGTTAGAAATGGCTTACAGCTCTCCCTCTCTCTCATTGGCTTATATACATTGGCCAACATTTTTTTCTTCTCCCACAGTTCCCTTTTTTTTGGGAAAATTCGGTCTTAAAAAAAAAAAAATGGAAAAAGTGCCAAAAGTAAACTGATAACCAAAAATAAGGCACTGGAAGGTTCACCAGAATAAAATCCACTGTTTTATTGATCGCACACGATATTAAAAAACAAAGCACATCCAGAACGCATTAACTGTATCACAGCGTTTTTGTCACAAAAACTTCTTTGGATGAGGATACCAACTTCTGAAACCCCTTTACATACAGAAACATCCCCAATTAATCTTTAACAAATGGTTATACTTTTAAATACACAGTGCAAAAAAACTATATACTCAAACCATGAAACACAATAATTACAGAAGTGCATGGAAAACTCAGTCTTCTGAAACTACTGACAAAATCAAACAAAATCAAGACTGTATAAAGATCGCAATGCTCAATGCTCTCATCAGTTTTACAAGTTTAAGTAAAAAGGTACTCATTGCAGGCAATCCTGAACTTTGAAAATATAGGTATCTGCACAGTTACTGAATCACAGCATCACTGTAGCGATAGTATCCCCAATGTACCATATTTCAATGTCTGTCACTCTTTATGCCCACTACTGAAAATGACTGTGTTGCTGGAAGGAGCATGTCTGTATTAGTAGGAAGCCATATCACATCTACACTCATAATGCAAGACAATGACCTTGAAATGGTCCATATCCTAGTTACTGTAAATAAAACCTTCACTGCACCATAGCCAACTATTGCCCCCAGTGTCAACAGACAGGGCATAACTAAACAAAAAGGAGTCACTCTCCATTGAATCTAACAGTATTCTTCTGTGGATGTCAACTATTCTTCTATTCAATGGGAAACACACTACCATAAATAAGAATGCACAGTATTTCCTAGATTTAATAAATGCTACCTCTTTAGATGAACCAGTTCACTCCCTAGCTAGATGATCAAAAATATTGCATCTAGTTCTTAAACCCTTTTGCCTTTAGAGACTATTCTAGGGAAAATCTATTAAAACTAGCTGAAGACCTGATAATGTCCTCATCTCACACATGTAATAGTCAGTTTCTGTGCTAAACTAATAGCATAATCTGAGGTATCAGTCCCTCATACACAAATAAAATACCAAGTTCAGGAATAAATCTCTGTGGTGGAACCTTAATATAAATAAATTATGCAATAAGAGGAAGAAATATATTGTCTGTAATAACACATACAAATCCCCGAACATCTACAAGTGAACTTAGAAAGAATAAGGAAGAAGTCAGAAGCAAAATCAAATCCTCTGAAGGTAAGCATGAAATGAGAATTCCCACTTATGTTACGGGCAATCACAAAGCATTTTTCAACAATGTCATAAACCTAAGAAGCAATACCAAGCAATGCAATGAGCTAATATCTAACAACACATGGTCATCCCCATGACACCTCGGCAATGTATTAGTAACTAATTCTGCTCTTACTTTACACCTTTATCTCCCCCCTCAACTTTTTCCCCTCATAAAAGTATGCCCATGCATATGGCCTCAGACTAATAAGCAAGTCCTGTGGGCCCTCTCCAAGGCCAAGATACTAATTCCATGAATTCAGATAATGTGCCCGGCTGCCTTCTTGTCAGCACTAAACATGGCCTTGCTGACTCACTACTGAACCTACTCGGTCTCTACCTCCCAGATGAATTCATGAGGGAGGTTTGGAGAGCTGCTGTAGTCATTCCACTCTACAAGGGAGGGCCCTAAACTGACTCTGGAAGCAACAGAACTATAAGTCTCATCAGCCTTATGTGTAAAGCAATGGAGTCCATCATTATGGAATCTAGCCACATCCTTCAGAGAAGACGTTAAACCAAGGCCTCATCTGCCCGAGTTGGTAAAAGCTTAGGTGGATGTAAAAGGCACTTATGGAACAGAACAGGATCATTTCCGGGACAAACATTCTTTAGTCGGTATAAATACTATCTTAGGTCTTTCCTAGAAAAAGACTAGTAGTTTAGTGGAATTAAGCCAAACAGCAAAGGATAATAAAAAATAAAAACACAAACATAGGTTCATAGGTGTGTACTAGGCTAATGGCCCTGGAGCCTTTAGAAGCTTAGCCCATTATGATTAACCTGGCATCATGCCACCCAAACTTAGTTCCCAGTATCTCTGTCGAGGAGAGCCACTGGAGTGATCCCCAGGGTGACTTTCCTATTTCCCATCCACTCATCAAGATTTCTCTTGAACGGGGCCAGTGAGGTGGTCTGTTTGACATGTATGGGAAGTCTATTCCACAGCATGGGAAGTCTCTGGGTTATGAACCTGTCCCTCCAGCACCTTCTTTTGATTGTGGCAATGAGGTTGAGGTCTCTGGGGCATGTGGTGCAGAGAGATTTGGATTTCTTTAGATACAGCATTTCTAACAGGGCTAGGTCAGACATGCCTTTGTAAGTCAAGCAGAGATCCCCTCTAAGTAGGCGATATGAGACAGAGAATAGTTGGAGTTTTTTCAATCTGTCCATATAGGACAAGTGTTTAAGGCCTAGGATCCTCTTTGTGAGGTACTTTTGCAGCCTCTCCAGTTGTTGCAGGTGTCTAGCGAGGTACATGCCAAATGGGGCATTGTACTCGAGGATTGGCCTAATGAGGGAAGAGTAGAGGGAGACAATGACCTCTTTCTTCCTGGATGCAAAACCCTTAGTAATGAGATGTGCCACATAGAAGGACTTTCTGATCACAGTGGCAATGTGGTGGTCAAAAGAAAGGTTGCTGCCAACCTGAGTTCCCAGATCACTTATAATGCCTTCTGTGTTCAGTGGAGTACCATCGATGTGGTAAGTCATGCAAACTGGGTTTTTCCTAAAGAGGATGACGACACATTTTTTGGTATTGAGCTTAAGGCCATGGTTATGACACCAGTCGTTGGTCTCAGTGAGGCCTTCAGTAGGATGTCAGCATCACTTGGGGAGTTGATAATAGCTCCCAACTTGCAATCGTCTGTGGACTTTGCCAGCCAGAATCCCTTTGTGTTGGCCTAGACTTCAGAGAAGTAGATACTAAACAGGAGAGGACCCAGGACCGAACCCTGTGAACTCCACTCGTGACTGGTTGGCAGTCTGACTTGGAGTCAGCTACTTTCACACTGTGGGTTCTATCTGTGAGGCAGTTTGCAACCCACCTAGTGATACTGAGGTTGATGCCTAGCTTACTGAGTTTTTCTATGATTCCCAAGTGGGGAATGATATCAAAGGCCTTGGCCAGATCAAGGTAGGCTGTATGAACCACCTTCACCAATAAAAATTGGGGTTGCTACATCTCTTTTTTTGATTGTATGAACCACCTTGCCTTCATCCCAGCTGTGTTGACTGCCTCAAATAAGTCAACCAAGTTGAGCAGGCATAATCTACCCTTCACAAAACAACACTGTGTGAGATCCAGAGTTTGGAGATTCCCTATATCCTTGTTTATTAGGTCCATGATGATGCATTCCATAGCTTTGCATATCAGACTTGTCAGGCTAATGAGGTGATACTTCCAAGGGTCTGTAGTCGTTCCTCCTTTGTGGAGAAGGATGACTGTAGCAGTGTGTCATTCGGTAGGGACAAACACTGAGGTGAGGCTGTGATTGAACAGGGCACACAGGTGAGGTGCCAGTTCACTCTGTAGTTCATGTAGAGCACAGCTAGGGATATTGTCAGGTCTCGTAGAAGCTGTATTTTTGGCCTTGGATAGTTCTGTTTTAACCTGTGCAGGAGTAATACTGGGCACCTGGCAATGTACTGTTAATGTGATAGGTCCTTTGGGGGGAGGGGGTAAAGTTGGCACTGAATCTGTCAACCAGTATAGTGGCAATATCTGCTGGCTTGGTATAGGATGTACCATTGTGCAGTAGCTCAGAGCAAATCTGGGTATTGCCGTGGAGATTCTTTACATAACTGTAGAAGGCCTTGTAGTTGTCTTTACTATCTGCTGCAATTCTGTTTTCATAGCTAGCTTTAGAGGAGTTGATGAGGGATCTCAACTTTTTGTTGAGGCTGATAATGGAGCTTTTCCAGACTTGGGACTTCACCTTATTTCACCATCAGTTTCCTCTTTCTTTTGTAGAGTTTGTTTATGGCATGGGATCACCAGATTAGCTTCCTTTTTTTGGAGGAGAGCATCTTGGTTCTACTGGGTATGCTGAAATCCATGCATTTGTGTACATGTTCATACAGTGCACTGGTGTATGATTTGGCAGTCATGCAACTATTCTCCATTTGCATGGGTGCCATGAAGTAAGCCACCTCTGTTTTTTGGAGCCCAAAGTTAGCTTTGGAGAAGTTTTTCATGGTGGTTACCTTTGCAGGGGTGAGGGTGGGGGGTTGATTTCCATGGTGATTAGTTTGTGGTCAGATCTAACCAGGGAGGAGTTGACTACTGGTAGAGAGCAACAGTCGCTCATGTTAATAATGACCAGGTCAAGGATGTTGCTACCTCTAGTGGGGGTAAGAATGAGCTGGTCCAGGGCATTGGAATTAATGAATTCCAGGAAACGCTGGGCAAGTGTATTGGTACATGAGTAGTTTTTCCAGTTAATGGAGGGGTAGTTGAAGTCACCCAGTATGAGAGTGTTAGGTTGGACCGTAATATTCTCTAGGGTGCTTAGGAACATGGAGTGTGAATCTTGGGACATGGTTGGGGAGCTATAGCAGGCTATGACCTGAATCGCTGTCTTACCCAATGTTAGCTGCACCTGAAGTATCTCTGATGCGTTATGTTGGGCTACCAGTCTGGAGTTGTGTGCATCCTTTATGAATATGGAAACACCACCACCTTTGGAGCCTCGGTCCAAGTTCTAGGGCCAAAAGGTGTGAAATGAATTATAGCCTGGTAGTGCAGTGGTGCTTTCTGCTGCCTTGAACCAGGTCTCTATTACAGCACAAATGTCAATGTTTTTCATTTTAAGGAGTGGTTCAAGAGAGTGCATTTTGAAATTTAGACTTCTAGTATTGAGCAGAATGACACCAGAGACTTTGCCAATTGTTGAAATCAATCATTTTCTGCTTGTACTGTGATATCATTATGGGTGATGGTAGGATGCTGTTCAGAGACAGGGTCATACCCACCTGGGCTACATACTCCAAGAGCTCCTCCAGGTCTCTTTTCATGTGGTCCAGCGAAGTGGTCTCTGGTCATTTACACCCACATGTACAATGACAGAGTCATATTTGTACCTGCTGTTGAGGGACCTGAGTGTATGCATTATGTGTCAGATCCTGACACCTGACAGGCAGCTGACTGTTACTTTCTCCTTATTCAACCAAGTGAGTGGGACATCAGTGTGCCTCACTATCAAGTCACCTATGACTAGCATTTTGGGCATGCTGTTTTGCCTTAGGGGTTTTGGTTGAGTGGCACACTGTTTAGGAGAGTTGTGTGTCTCGTGATTAGTGTTGCGTTGTGGTGGTTGAGTCCATTTCTTCTTTGGAGATCTCAGATGTTTGGGTAAATTTTTATTGAGAGCCTCCACGAAGGTGGATGTGTGGTTTGTGTTTTTATGTGAAGGCAGTGCTGGTGTGCATTCTGGAGGGCTATGTGTTCGTGTGTGTACCTCTCAACTGTCCAGATGTTTGAGTTATATATTTGGTCTGTTTCTCATAAAACTTATGGTTTCTGGACTTTTAAGGCAAATCAGTGAGGACTGAATTTACTAAATAATGGCATACATTTGAGTTTCAGACTTCA